>NW_006399849.1:2937653-2938345 GCF_000299155.1 Elephantulus edwardii | reverse complement strand
AAAAAAAAATCCAAAAAGAGAGAAGAGAAGGCATTGCAGGTAAGTGGAGTAGAAGAATATAAGACAAAAAATTTCAATCATTTTCCTTTTTCTCTTTATTAAAAATGAAACTTTAGGCATGAGCCTAATTTTAAGGACAGTGAACCGGGTCAGTTCAGCTGCTACAAGTATAAAAATTTACCATTATTTTCTTAAGTGTACGCATTAACCATAGAAGCTTATGTACATATGATCAACACCATGAATACAAGAGTTGAAGCAATGCTCTGAAATAGCTTTAAGGAATCCTCACAATGATACAGCTGGTGAAACGAGGATACCTCATACACCAATGCATTACTTCCAGCAGAGAGTCAATCAATCAAAGAGCCTCTTCAGCGTAAAGATGTTCTGTTTTTAGTTGTTGTGTTCTCTTGCAGAGTGAATCCTGGACTCCATGAGCAAAGGCAGCAAGATTCTTCATCTCTTTTTAGGGATTAGGATCCATGAGGCCTCATCAAAGCTGGTAGATAGAATGTACCCCACAAGAGATGATAATAAACCGAAGCAATCACGTGTAGGGACAAACTGCAGCACTCCTGAGGCTTCTCTTTCTCTACACTAAAGCTATTTTGGGTCTAAGAATCAGAGTTCCTTGGAACCACTGAGTCAATGATGTAAAGCTCTATCAGCAGTCACAAAAGCTGTTGTTG
>NW_006399849.1:2934824-2936443 GCF_000299155.1 Elephantulus edwardii | reverse complement strand
AGTCAATGAAGCACAAATAGATATTCCTCTAGTATTCTCTGCATTCTGCCAAGATCCATCTAACATTAGCTATAATATCCTTAGTACCATGACCTCTTCTCAATCCAGCCTGCACATCTGGCAGTTCTTTGTTGGCATATTGCTCCAATGGTTTTTGGATCATTTTCAGCAGAATCTTGCTTGCATGTGATATTACTAATATTGTTTGATAATTTCTGCACTTGGTTGGTTCTGCTTTCTTTGGAGTCGGAACAAATATCAATCTTTTCCAGTCAATTGTCCATCTGGCTGTCCTCCAGATTTCTTGGCACAACTTAGTGAGCACAACCAGGGCGGCAGCATCTGTTTGTTGAAATAAATCAAGTGGTATACCATCAACTCCTGGAGCATTGTTTTTTGCCAGTTCCTTCCTAGCAACTTGAACTTTCTCCTTCATCACGACAGGCCCTTGCTCATATGTTATTTCATTACATTCTTCTGTGTCAGCCAATTCCTTCTGATACAGTGACTCTGTGTACCCCTTCCATCTTCTTTTAATGCTTCCTCTATCATTCAATTAAAAAAATATTGTGCTTGGACAATATTGAGTAGCAGGTAACAAACAAGACTTTGCTTTTCTTCCTTTGATGTTTGACTTGAAACTCATTCATATCCATTGTGATTTAATTTACAACAACTGTCTGTTTCACAAAAATAAAAAATAATTCTAGTAGGCTCTTTCTTATCATTAAAAAAAAAGTAAAAGAGTAAGAAAGGATCAAGTAGTTCTGAGAGCCAACAATTCAATAACTCTGAGGTCAAAGCAATCATGACAGTCTTTGCTCAGATTCACCAGCCCTGCTCAGGACTTACTGATGAGTTCATCATTGTTATGTCAGAGCCAACAGGATGAACAGAGGAGCACAGAATTGATCTGAATTCTTTTACAGTTGACACAAGGGTCAGTCTTCAACTAGTGTGAGAACAGTGTCTTGTTCCAACTACCCTTCAGTGCCTTCCCACTGCTTTATAAGGCATGTAAGGCTTGGACAATCCTCTTCTTTCTCTATTTAGCCTTCTTTCTCTTACTACATCAGTTTTTTCTAGCTTTTAATGTGACCTACTCTTTTTTTGTGTCTTTCCTGGCAAACTTCTTATTCATCCTTCATGTCCCTACTTAAACATCACTTCCTTATCTTTTGATTACCTGAGCCAGCTTTAGTCATCTTGTTACATGTTTTTGTCATGCCTTTTCATCTACTCAGGATTTCCCTTTTTTAAATATTTCACACAGTTGTAATTATTTGGTTAATTTTGGTGTTTGTTTTTTTTGTTTTATGGAGTCTATAAGCTCACAAGTGAAGAGTGTGCCTGTTTTTACACCAATATATCTCTTTGTGTATAACACAGTGCCAGGCACATGACAAATGTTTGATCTATTTTGCCAAATGAATCTATAAACAAATGAATTAGCTTAAATCTTATATTATAAACAATATTTTCCCCAAGGTTACCAAGAAGAAACACATGAAATCAGAAAACTCCAATAAAATGTATGTTACACAAAGGAACCTGAACAAGACTGAACCCATTAACATGAAATTGCTTCTGAATTCATCAGGTTTCCTAGGCTAAAAGTC
>NW_006399849.1:2918400-2930484 GCF_000299155.1 Elephantulus edwardii | reverse complement strand
GTAACAACAACATCTACCAAAAGTTTCTTGGGCTAGTGTTGAGGGGCAAGAAGACATCTACTTTAAACTTTAATAACCTTAGAAACTCAGGAGTTTTAGTTTTCAGACAGGCTTTTTAAGCTAAAAATATTCTGTTCCATTAGAGCAAGTTCTAATACACCAAGGAAAATAAACAAATCGTCTTTCCTTGAAATGTCTGGATCTGAGGATGGAGCTGTGGTGCCTGAAAAGGGTCACACTTCCGGGTTTCTTGTAGGATTCATAAAAATAGAGAATTGGTTTCCATATAAGCTCTGTGTTGGATAAATCACTTTGGGGTTGTTATAAGTTGAAATATGCTGTCTAGAAAAGCTTCTTTGCAAGCCCCCATTGCTATGCACCAGGGTTTGTTTTGGAAATAGAGTCTGAGTCTGTAATCAATCAACAAGAATCAATCATAAAGGAGTAGGATGGGCACAAATCCAATCTCAATGCTGTATTTAGAAAAGGCAGAGATACACACAAAGTAAAGAGGGCCATCTGAAGATGCATCACACATATTTGAGAAGATTTGGCAAGAAAGTCTGGAAACTAGAAGAGAGGCCTGTGCTAGTTTCTCCTTTGGAGATCTCAGAAGGAATCAACACATTCAACACTCTGATTGCATATTCATAACCTCCAGAATTGTGAGGGGGAAACTTTACTCCTATAACTCACCTAGCTCATTATATTTTGCTATGGCATCCCTTGATCACCAAGGTAATTATGTCATTGTCATCTCCTACTTCTTCAAGATCTTCACATCTGATATTTACTGAATGCTTTTCATGTACTGGAGGGAATTTCTAGGTGGTGTAAACATGTTCAGCTTGGACATAAGAGTCTTGGGATTAGAGACTTGAGTCTTCTTAGAGATGCCTCACAAAAAAGGTCTGGCGAATTACTTCTGAAAACCCTGTGGTTCTGTTTTGCTCTGACATGCATGGAAGTACCCCGACTCAGAGTTGACTTGAAGGCAACTGGGTCCATGTGTCACCATACCGTGCATTCTTTGCCTACATTTAATCCTCAGGATAGACCTATGAGGAAGATGTCTTTATTAACTCCTACCTACAGTTAAACAATTCAGAGTAGTTTAGTGATGTTCCCAAGGTCACACAGCCAAGATGTGGCAGGGCAAATACTTAATCCAGAGAAGACTGATTCCAAACCTGAGTTCTTAAAAATCCACACAATCTACACTGCCTTGTTGTTAAAGTCTTTAATACACATTACAAAAACAAAGTTGTAGCACTGACCTGGCACTTCTGTGTTCCAGGCTTTGTTATCTGGCTTTTATGTATCAAGTCAATTGACTTCAACTCTGTGAAGTAAACCTTATTATTACCTATTTTTTGTAGAAAAAGAAACTGTGGTGCGAAACAGTTAAGTAACGTTCCCAACACCAGAAAATTTAACGCAAACACTACAGCTCTTAACTGTTAGGCTATGGTGGCATGTCTTTAAAAAAAGCTCGTAGATACAGAAGTACCTGACATACAGGGAAGGATCTTTTCAGGACAGTTTGCAGAGATGGTACACATCACTCTCCAGCCACCTCCTCTAAATCTAGCTCGGTTGCCAAAGAACATCTGAATGACAGTCAGGCACGCATCAATTTGCAGTCATCCTTGTGGCTAGATCCCTCACACTGTGCGAGTGTAATCATAAATATTTCCTGAACTCTAGGAAGGGCTTAATTTTCAAGTGCTAATAATGTGAAGCTCAGGAGAAACACAGTCATACTGTGAAAATCCCGTAAGATATTACTTTTAAAAAAATTAGCATATTAATTCTCAAAGTTAGAAAAGAAAAAGTTTCATACTGCTGGCATTTATTAGTGGTTTGATTGTCTCTGTTTAAATGGAAATTATTTTGGTATGCCTTTTTTTTTACCTTCTACCATAAGTGAAAGAGACTCGCTGCTTTTTTACAGAGATAGGAAATAAGGGTGAGAAGAAAGAAAGATAGATGAAAAGAGGGATAAAGTAAACTACGCCAGGATAGAAATTGGAGTATTATTTTATTTTATCTAAGATTATCTTTGTGGATTGCACACATAATTTCTTTTGTTAAGTCATTATTTTTGCTTTTCTAGCAAACTTTTTTTTTTGAAGCAAGAGTGGCATCCACTTCCATACATAGTTTGCCTCCGGAAACCCTATGAACCTGGAGAAAGAATAAAAATCATGCAAGTGTCGAGGACTTTCGTTCATAGGGTTGCTATGAGTCACCTACGACTCGATGACACTTAACAACAACAGCAAACATTTTGTGATTTCTACCATATATGATGGTCATTAAGTATAAATATGTTAGTCTGTTTCTATCTAAAGGTGACTTCTAATGTGTTCCCGAGGAGTTAGGGCAGGGCCCCAGACCATCAATATGGATGTGCCTGGTTCAAGGGATCCTTGGGAACCCATGGAATCTCAGTTCTGGGATGCTGTTGTTGTTGTTGTTATGTGCCGTCGAGTCGTTTGCGACTCATAGAGACCCTATGTACAACAGCCCTAAACCCTGCTCTATCCTGCGCCAACCACACTGCCTCTGACACACCCATCCCGATTACCCCAGTCACTGAATCAATCCACCTCATAGAGGGTCTTCCCCTCCTGCGCTGTCCCTCTACTCTACCCAGCATGATGTTCCTCTCTAAAGACCTGTATCTCCTTACAACATGTCCAAAGTATGTCAGACGAAACAATATCAGAACATATCATTCCTCTGCAGATTACTTTCCCTAAAATTTAAATATTCTAAAACCAAGTCATAATCGAAGCTGTTGTGTACCATCAAGTCTGAACTGGCTCATAGCTGATCCCTCCAGCAAGTTTTCAGAGGAGATTGCCTATCTTTCTCTTGTATAGTGGATGGAGGATTCGAACCTCTTACCTTTGAGTTGGCAGTGCGACTTCTAACCATCAGGCTGGAGAGCTCCATGAAAGGAAGTCCACATCAGAAAGTTTACAGCTCAAGCTCAAGCACTTGCGCACAGGAAAATTCCTACAAGATACTCTCTGTCAATGATTCTTGCCTTCGAATCACTTTTAATGTTTGTCTTGTTTTCATCAGTCACTGGCTGGAAGTTGCAAATGGGAAGCATGCTCCAAAATGATTAGTGCTGAAGAAGCACACATTGATGGCAGCAAAAGGAGGCAAGACATAAAGGAAGAGGAAAACAGCAAAACAAAAGAACTCCAGATGACATAACTACAAAGCCATACCATCCACGGCTATTAGTGCAGAAGCAAATACCCTTTCTGCTCTATCCAGCCCCCCAGAGAACTAGACACTTTCGTAGTTCCATAAACTGATGACTTTAGATGATCAAGGAAAGAAAAAATTATATTCTGTTAGAGAGGGGAGAAAAAACATAAATTGATTGCAATGAACAGAAAAATCTTCATATACAGACTATGATCCTAAAAATATAATGACAAATACTTTTCATTATGTTAGAATATTTTTTTGTTATCAATTCTTACTTATTTCCTGATCCTGTAATTTACTAGGTAAGGGAGCCAATGCCAGAGATTTTATCTTTATTTTAGTTCTTGCCTCACCTCAAGATTATACTTCCCTTATAAAACTATCAATAAGGATTAAATGAGATAGTGATTTTAAATCTTTGGTATATTTTACCAGTTAAACCAGAGTATTTCTTAAAGCATGAACTAGATAATGTTGCTTTGTTCACTTTATAAATGGTGTTGTGCTTTTATGCTTGTTCAACCTTAATGTCGTTAGGTCAAACTAACTGACTCATAGCTCACCCTCCATTGGGTTTCTCAGGCTGTAAATTGCATCAACGGAGATTGTCCCTCTTCCTCCCTTGGAGTTGCTGGTCCATTCGAGCCTTCAAAGAGGCATGACAGTGGATTAACAGTGCCAACTCCCTGTGAACTATGCCACCAGGGCTCTTTATATTTTTATAAGTACACAGAAAATTATTGTTGCATAGCAAAACGGAATGGCCCTCTATGATTATACTGGTGACTGCATTTGTAGTGTTTTAGTAATCATAAAGCAGTAAAAAAAAATGTATTTCCTAAAATTCTAGGGATGTTAGACTAATCCGTTTGGGTGAATGGGGCTCTTCTCCAATGGGGAAGTCACAGGAGGGTGTGCGGAAAGACCTGGCTGGCTTGCCAAGGGATCGAGCTCGTAAGTGGGTGAGTGCCATGCTGTGAGCCTGTGCTCCAAACGGAGCAAGAGGAGGGGCCAGCAAAATAACAGAAGTCCGGTGAAGTACAACACCTGATGTCTCCTCAAGTGAGAGTCTCCAATTAGGTTACCAGATTCAAAGAATTTGTGAGAGAGGATGGACTACTTTTGTGTGTGGAAATGGTCACGGAGCTGAGGTCTATATACTTGCTATATATGCTGTTGAGCTGAGTTGGCTGTAACTCATGAACAAAACTCTTTGCTGTGTTTAAGTCCATTGTTGCGGATACTGTCAATCCATCTCTTCGGGTATCTTCCTTGTTTTTTGTTTTTGTTTTTTTGGTGGCTCTTCTACTTCTTTAAGCATGATCGCCTTCTCCAGGAACTGACCCTTTCTAACAACATGCCTCAAACATCTAAGAGGAAGTCTTGCTACCTTTGCTTTTAAGGAACATTCTGGCTTCATTTCTTCCAAGACAGATTTGTTTGTTCTTTTGGCAGTCTATGGTATATTCAATATTTGTTGTCTTTTGGATTTTGGAGCAGAAATGGGAAGGAAAAAATATGAGGAAGTGAGGTCATGAATTTGTAGTTGTAGGGAAGATTGATGGATTCAGAATTTGAAGGGTTGAACCAATTTACATAAATCTCTGAGGTATGACAGCATCCAAGAAAAATCTTATTCTCAACTTCTCTCTCTCTCCTTTTTTTCTCTTGTGCATTTATATATATTTTAATGGCCAATATTTATTGAATATCCAATGGTTACTAGACACTATGCTAAAAGCTTTTGCATTCATAATCTCATTTACTCCTGAAAGCAACTTTCAGGCTATAGGAGTTACTGCCCATTTTTTTCTGAGGAAACTGATACTCAGAGAATTGAATTTACTTACCCAAAGTCAAAGTCACACAGCCAAAGAGTGGTTGTTGAAAAATACATATGTCCTACCAAGCCCCAAGTGAATTTTAAAGCTTCAGGAAAAGCTGTTCTTTCCCAACCTGTGTTCCCTTAAATAGTCAGGGTGTCTGTCTTCCGGTTGTCAAGTCCCTAAATCTTGGCAACAAGGAAGGGGGATTTAAATGTTCCAAGATTTCAATAGATCTGGAGTTCCTGTAGGAAATTGAAGACACAGGTTTAAGCGGGACAAGGAGGACAGCGCTATCTTGTAGATTTAACGCGTTTGCTGTGTCTACATGATAGCAGTCGCTTTCTTCTGCTACAGCCAGCGTGAGAGATAAAGAATGAATGATGCCGAGTTCATAGGGCTGATATCCATCTGCAGCAGTATTTATTCCAGCCTCCTAGGAATAAATACAAGGAAGTGCTGATAATTATGCCTTGATACAAGAAAGAGGAAGTAAAAATGCTTTCTCAATTTGTCTAGCGCCACCGTGAATAATAATGCTGTCCGCGGGTTTACAGGAGGCAAAGTATTTCAAGCTCTATTGTTATTTTCACAGAAAAACAACTTAGTGAAAAGCTTGTTTTCCTTATTAACCGGGGAGTATGTGACTTTATCTCAAAGTCCCCTTTCCTTTCTAACTTAAATAAATTCCTTGTGTTTAAATGCAAGGAGACTCCTGACTTTCACTTTGAAATAGGGGAGCAGAAGCTGAATGTCACCAGCGCCTACATTTTCTGACTCCTGACCTAGCTCAGGGTTTGCATTTTTTCCCCCTCTCTTTCTCTTTTACATGACTCAGACAGGCAATTGGAGGTCTGAAGATAAAAGGCGCTATTAGAAGTGCAAAATATGACTATTATTACCTCCTTTAATAAGGCTTCTTGCCAATTTTTCAAATGACTAGAGTCTGTTTGCTAATTATTACTCTGCCCGTTCTGCATTCATTTTCTTTCCCTGAAGTCAGAGTCCAAGGCAAGGAAAGCAGAGCTCTAAAAAGAGTGTTTACTGCCATCTATGGGACGTCAGCTGTGCTACCGCGGTGGAGGGCCCCTCAGTCCCTAAATTAGGTGAACATTCATACATTCATTCCAGGTGCTGGAGTTGCCGCTCCGCCTACAATAGAAAACATCATTGGAAAACCGATTGTTTAAAATTTTCCAGAAACGTTATGGCTTTAGGGAGTTAGAAGGCAAATGTTCCACTCTCTCACAACCATTGAGTTTGAACCGATTTCTAGTTGACCTTCTTGGATTGCAGTGTCTGTAAATCCAATGGGAGGTTGCTCAACTTTCCACCAGGAAGCAGTTAGCGGATTTGAACTGCTTGCCTTTGGGGTGGTAGTACAACTCCTTATCCGCTACACCACCAGAGCTTCCTAAATGTTCCTCTAATCAAGGCAATCATATTTATATTTGGAAGCTCAGGTTGGCCCATGGGCTCTACTCTAAGGAGGATTACTTTCAAATGCCCTACCAGATAGTGCTAGAAGTGGGAAAGCATTTATGGGACAGCTTTGGCTATTCTGAATAAGGCCAAGAAACAGGAAATCATGAAGACTTCTGAATGTTTCAAATATGACAAAACAACCTAACAAATAAAAACAAACACACACACAGAAAAATCCTGTGAAGTATGTGTAGTGCCTATTACCAGGCAATTGAACAAGTTTAATGGTCTTAATTTCTCTCTTTCCATTGCCTTCAAGTTGGAACCTACTCATAGCTGACACTTCAGGGGGTTTTCAAAGGCTGTCAGTTTAATGAAAGATTATCTGTCTTTACCCCACAAAGCAGCTGGTGGATTCAAACTGCCGAAGAGTATTCCCCATGGAGTACTCATCAGAAACTTAGAGGCAGCAAGTTATAAGAAAGTAAAGGGTTTCGGAATATACACATTTAAAAGGAGCAGGGAGTGATGACTCATACCTTGTGACCTTAGGCAGAATACAATTGGCACAACTTTTTTATCTACACACTTAAATGGTCCTTCGGTGTTTTGCTACTGACTGCAAGGTCTGGGGTTTGGATCCATCCAACAAAACTGAGTTAAGAAAAGCCTGATTATATCTTTTGTAAAGAGATACTTTCTTTCAGTTTTTGTGTGCTATTGGGTCGATTCTGATTAAAGTGACCCTGTATGGCAGGCTAGAATTTTCTAGATTTAATGTTTACAGGAGTAAGTTATCAGGTCTTTTCTCCTGAGAAGCCATACACTGCTGGGTTTGAACCTTTGACCATATAGCTAGCACCTAAACAGAAAACCCTACAAAGCAATTCTATTTTTTAGCACATGGGATCACCATGAATAAATATTTCCTCCATGGCAGTGGAAAGATGGATGATAGATAGACAGATAAAAGACGATAGATAATAGATAGATAGATTATAAATATGTTGTTGTTGGTGTTGATTGCCTTCAACACCAGCAGAACTCATAGCCATCCTATGAACAAAAGGCCTGAAGCCCCTCTACAACTATCAACATTTATCAAAGCTCATAGAGTTTCTGGAGGCATGCTATTTAGGAAGTGGATGCCAGATAGAGATGATAGAAATAGAGAGACGGAGACAGACAGTGACAGAGTGACAGAGAGACAAAGGAAGAGTGAGAGGTAGAGAGGTATGGGTATGGGTATAGGTGTAGATGAGATAGGGATGGAGATGGAGATAGAGATAGATAGATATATTGATAAATAAACCTTAAAAAGACTTTTTAATTATTGACTGAATCCTGCAATAATGGTTGGAGTTTGGTAGGCTTATTAAGTCATTAATATGAAAGAAAAAGACCATTAGCTATGATTAGACAGTTCTCAGAAAAAGAAATAGAAATGCCCCTTAAAATAAGACAAAATCCCAATCTCATTCATAATAAGAAAGCTGCAAATTAAAAATGAATGATTTAGCATTCTTCATTCACTGATTGGCAAGATTGTCTTTTTAAGATCTGATTGTGCATTGTGTTGATGGAGGTGTGGGGAAACAAGACCTCTTGTACACTGATGACAGGAGGAAACGAAGTGGATGCAAACTCTTCTGAGGGTAATTTGACAGTCGTTATCAAAATGGCACATGCACAGATCCTTTCTTAGACCCAGCACTTCTCTCTTGGAAATTTAACCTATAAATGTACTTGAACAGTGCAAAATGAGTAAGTACAGAGATTCTAATTGCAGCATGTTTCATAATAGCAACAATTGAAGCCTTCAGTAGGGAACTGCTTAAGTAAATAATGCTATACCCGGACAACAGAATGGAGTGCTGCTGTTATTTAGAGGGGCAGCTCTTTATGTATTGATAAGGAATAATCAATAATCACCAGGATGGGAGTTTATAAAAACCAATGTGCAGAACCGTTTCATAGTATGCCAGAAAAAATTATGTGTGTGCTTTTAGTATGTGTGTGTATGTGTGTATGTATGTATGTATGTATGCATAAGGGAACTATAGTGGCTTAGGTATGGTTCTAATCCATGAGCTACTCAGTGGAAAAAGGATGGGTAATCTCCTCCCATGGGATTTACTACCTCCAAAGAGCTTCTGGAGGGTCAGCTATGGGTCAGTGATGACTCAACAGCATGGTTCTGACTCTAACAGCGACAATGGTTTAGTAGATAAGGAGTTGCTCTGCCTACCCAAAGATAGATAGATGGCTTAAATTCATTAGCCACTCTGTGGAAGAAAGATGGGCAATCTTCTCCTGTGCAACTACTGCTTCTGAAAATCTTCTAAAGTGGCAGCTATGAGTCATTTGCAACTCAATGACACATAACAACAGCATACGTATACATACATTTTTTTTGTTGTTACTCTTAGGTGCTGTTGAGTCACCTGCAACTCATATGACCATATGGACAACAGGTCTGAAGCCTTCCCTCTTCTGAGCCAGTCTCACTGGCTCTGATACACCTTATCCTATTCCCCTGGTTACTGTATTAATCCATCTCATCCTGAGTTTTCCTCTCCTGTGCTGTCCCTCCACCTGTCAGAGAATGATGTCCTTCTCCAAGGACAGATCCCTACGGGCTACATGCCAAAAATATGTGAGACTGGAGCTTCAAAACTCTAGTGTCCAAGGAGAAACTTGGTTTCACCCTCTCTAAGATAGACCTATCTGTTTTCTTAGTGGTCCATGGTATGCTCAAGACTCTTCTCCCATATCACAACTCAAAGTCATCAATTCTTCAATTCTATCATCCTTAATCATTATTCAGCTCTCTAATACATACCAAGTAATTGCAAAGATCATGGCTTGTATTAGGTGCACCTTAGTCTCTAGATGATATCATTACTTCTTAGTACTCTGGAGATTTTCCCAGGGCAATTTGTCTTTTGATTTCCTGACTGCTGGTGCTAAGAGTGTTCCTTGTGGAGCCAAGCAAGCTGTAATTGTCAACAACCTCAATCTCTTCTCCATCTGTCATGGTGCTGCCTATATATATATATATATATATATATATATAGTTGTTTCATTACACACACACACACACAATCTCAGGAAGGATCTACCTGGAAACAGTGGCATTCATTGGGGATGAAAAAAGTGAGAGGCTTAACACCAGAATGGGAAGATGATGAAGCTATTACTTCATTTCCTTTTGTTTCTGTCCTGAATATATATACAGGTAACTTACAATGTAAGGGATGTGTAATACATTTGAGGATGTTTCCATTTAAAGGCTGATCTCTGAAACATTGGCTCACTCTAGTTATCTGGACAATTTAATTATGTGGAACACCTCATTTCCTGATGATGTAGATGAATAAGACATTACTGGAGTTTGCTGACTTATGCACAATTCCAAAGTGAACGATACCATCATAGCACAAAGAGATTGGAGAGTAAAACACAGGTCAGAGATTCTTTGCAGCAAAAACTGTAAGGCAGCAGGAGAGTGGGTAAAGTGGAGTTGATAGTTCAAGCATGAATTGAGAAATGAAAATCATACGAAGCAAAAGATAGAGCCTTTGTGCTAAGAGCTGTGCTTCTTCTGTTAACAAAACAGAGAGACTGACTGCTTCTTTCATATCAATTTGCCCGGTACCACTGGCAAGGGATACTACGAGCAGTGCTCACTAGATGCCTTAGTGAGAGGGGGGATAAAGTTGTGTAAAGAAATTAATGACACAATGTGTGTCACAGGGAGCATGAAGTGTGGCATTGATACAAAGCACATGAACTAGATTTGGGAATGTGAATGCGCCTATCACACACAAGAACAAGTTTCAGGCAATGTTTTTAAAGAAAGGAAAGAGGCCAACTGTAGGACCAACAAAGATGGCAGAAATATTTATTTGGCCTCCAGGATAATTTTTAAATCTTGATGATTCATGTAGAAATAAATATTTTGGGGCATGGCAAGAAGCCTGAACAGCACAGCAGGAAGCTGGGATGGCACTTCCTGTGCTGCTCCCACAGTTATTTGGGGAATAAACTTCTGTCTGGCTTGACCATGTAGAACCCCTTAACTCAGGCAACAGGGAGGTCCTGGGCACCTTGACAGAGGTGAGAAGCCACTTTCAGAGGGAATAGGTTTTCTCCTTGGTCATTCAGATACGTTGGGGAAAAACGGCTGTCAGGCTCTCAGCATAAAAAAAAGCGGGGGAGCACAAATATATAGGTACTTCTCAAAACATTGCTGTGGACCAACACAGACATTTGAGAGCCATGGGAGCAGTGAGCATCAATGGGCTGCAGCAAGCCTCGGTGGCGTGCAGTGTGCCTCGGTGGGTAACAGCATGCCTTAGCAGGGAAAAAGCCACAGTGGGAGCAGTGAGCCACAGCCGGACCTGCACACCAGGAGCAAGCAGGACAGTGGGGATCATGGCTGATTGCTGGACCAATTGTGGGAACTCATCATCTTAAGCAGGAAGGAGTGAAACAGCTGGAGCTTTACTTGGATGCCAGACCTAGTTCTCAAGGGGAAAACAAAGGCTTCCTGGTTTTTCCATTCAGGTCCTCCCCACACACACAACCCCATATATGCCTGTGTGTGTGTCTCCCCAACCCTCCACCTCTGCGTGTGTCTGTGCATGGGCCCAGCATATGTGCATCCAAGTGTGTGCCTGCTCAACCTTCTTCTGGAGCAGTGATGTAGATCAAGAACTGGCTATCCCTACAACCTGGAGAAGATAAGGTAGATGAACGGGATCTTCTAAGAATCAAATCCCTCTGCACATCGAAAAACTTCTCCAACAGGGTAAAAAGGGAAGCCACCTACTGGGAAAAGTGTTTGGTAATGACATATCAGATAAGGAACTTATATCCAGAAAGTATAAAGTACTTGAGCACCACAACAAGATAAAGGTAAATAATCCAACAGAAAAATGGGCACAGGATATGAACAGACACTTCACCAAAGAAGACATTCAGATGGCTAACAAGCACATGAAGAAATGCTCAAAATCCCTAGCTCAAAGGGAAATACAAATTAAAACAACTATGAGATAATATCACACCCCAGTCAGAATTGCAAAATTTAACAGAACAGCAAGCAACAAATGCTGATGAGGTTGTGGAGAAACTGGAACACTTATTCACTGTTGGTAGCAGTGTAAAATGGTGTAACCACTGTGGAAGGCAGTATGATGCTTTCTCAAAAAGTTGCAAATAGAGATACCATTTGACTCAGCAATTCCACTACTGGGAATATACCCCAAAGGGACCATAACCGACATCCAGGCAGATATATGTACACCCATATTTATTGTGGCTTTGTTCACAATACCAAGGAGTTGGAAACAACCTAGGTGCCCATCAACACATGAATGGATAGAGAAGTTGTGATATATTCACACAATGGAATACTATGCTGCATTGAAAAACAAGTAACTCATGCAATATTATTCAAAATAAGTGACTCTGGAGGACGTTATGCTGAGTTAAGTATCTCAGTCACAAAAGGATAAATACTGCATGGTACCACTGTTGTTCCAGCACAATCTTCAGAGTTTCTTCTGACATCCATTTTGGTCATTTCTTCCTCTTTTGT
>NW_006399849.1:2894445-2917332 GCF_000299155.1 Elephantulus edwardii | reverse complement strand
TTCAAGATGGACCTAGAAATTTCTTTTTTGACTATGAAAGCGACTCCATTTTTCCTCACCTTTTCGTCTCCAGAATAATATATCATATGATCATCTGACTTGAAATGCCCCATGCCAGTCCATCTCATCTCTCCAATGCCTAGTATGCCAATATTTATGCGTTCCATTTCTTTTTTAGAAATTTCTATTTTTCCTACATTCATGGTTCTCACATTCCATGTTCCAATCACTAGTGAGTCATTAGAGGCACTGGAAAAAAATAAGAAACCACAATCCAAAATATGATTTCCAATGAATCAGATGCTGTCAACATGATGAAGGGACACATGAACAGAGTTGAAGAGATGAACAGAAGCAGGGAAACAGAAGAAAGAGTTTTCACCACTGATTTGCTATAGCAAAAAGCAGAATCAAAAAAGAAAGAAAAAGAAGAAAATTTAAGAAAAATGTGGGACACCATCTAGAAAAATGACATGTGCATCTTCAGAATCCCAGAACAGGAAGAAGCAAGTAGAGGCACCAAAAGTGTTGTGGAAAAATTACTATAAGAAAACTTCTCAGGCATAATGAACAATGAGAGAACATATATTCAAGAAGCTGAGAGAACACCATATAGAATAGACCCCAAAAGAAAGACACCAAGGTATATTATAGCCAAATTTGCCAGAACCAATAAGTAGAGAATTCGGAAAGTAGCGAGGGAGAAAAAAAGAGTAACTTATAAGGAGAGCAAATAAGATTAAGTATCAATTTCTCAGCAGAATCCATGCAGGCAAGAAGAGAGTGGAAGGACATATATCAAACACTCAAAAAACACAACTGTCAACCAAGAATACTTTACCCAGAAAAGTGTCCATCAAATATGAGAGATCAGATAGTATGAAAAAAAAATACAGCCTAAGGGAGTTTAGAAAAACAAGACCAATATTGTGGGGAACACTGGGAGATCGATGTCCTTCTTAGAGATGTGCCACAGAAAAAAAGGATGGACCAAAGTAACTAGCAACAAACAAAAAATAATATAATGATAGCAATAAAACCTTGCCTCTCAATAATCACACTGAATGTGAATGGTTTGAATTCACCACTGAAGAGAAAAAAAGAGTAGCAAATTAGATAAAAAGCCAAAATCCATAAAGATGCTGTCTATAAGAGACACACCTGTAAAATGAAGATAAAAAAAGACTAAAAACAAAAGGATGCTATAAAATATACCAAGAAAATAGCAACCAGAAAAAAACAGTAGTGATATTAATCTCTGATAAAATTTGGATGCATAAATCACCACAAAGGACAAGGAAGGTCACTACATGATGCTTAAAAGGTCAATAGAATAAGAGAACATAACAATAATAAATATCTATGCACCAAATGAAAGACCCGCAAAATATATAAAACAAACATTAAGAAAACTGAAAAAGCAAGTAGTCAATAATACTGTAGTACTTGGAGACTTCAATACACCCCTCTCAAGAAAAGATAGAACTTCCAGAAAGGAACTCAACAAAGATACTGAAGAATTAAACCACAAAACACACCAAGTCCATCTCATACATATTTATAGGCTAATACACCCCCAAAAAATCACGGTATACCTTCTTCTCCAATGTGCATGGAATATTCTCCAGAATAAATCTAATTTTAGGTCACAAGGCAAGCATTAACAAATGAAAAACCAAAGAAATAATACAAAGTATCTTCTCAGAGCACAATGTTACAAAATTAGAAATTAATAATAAGAGGACAAAGGATCATCTGAACAACACCTTGCTTGAACATGAGTGAGTACTAGAAGAAGTAAAAAATGAAATTAAAAAGTTTCTTGAAACAAATGACAATGAAACTACCACTTACCAGATCCTCTGGGAAGCAGTCAAAGCAGTAATCAGAGGTTAATTTATAGCAATAAGCAAACATATAAAAAGGCAGGAAAAAATGACCATTGACTCTATAACCAAACATTTCTGACAAATTGAAAAAGGACAGCAGGAAAACCCAACCCCCTGTAAAAAACAAAACAAAACAAAACAGAACTGAAATTATAAAAATTAGAGCAAAAATAAATGAAGTAGAAAACAGAAAAACAATTAAAACCATCAACAAAACAAGGAGTTGGTTTTTTTTAAAAGTCAATAAAATTGTCAAACCACTAGCAAAACTAACAAAAAAACAGAAGGAAAAGACACAAATAATCTGAATAAGAGATGAAACAGGCAGCACAACAACATGGAATATATTATGAAAAACTATACTCAAACAAATATGAAAACCTAGAATGGATAAATATATAGAAATTCACAACCTGCCTAAACTGAAAGAAACAAAAGTTGAACATCTGAACAGATCCATTACAAAAGAAGAAATTGAAAAGGTAATAAAACAACTTCTAGCCATAAAAACCCCCAGGCCCAATGGTTTACAAGTGAATTTTATCAAACTTTCAGAGAAGAACTACCATTAATTTTGCATAAAATATTTCAGAAAATAGAAAAAGAGGTAATTCTTTTGGACTCGTTCTATGAAGCAAAGATATTCTTCATACCAAAGCCAGGTAAAGACATCACCAAAATAGAAAACTATAGGCCAATATTTCTCATGAACTTAGGTGTAAAAATCCCAAATTAAATCCTGGCTAATAGAATCCAACAATACATTAAGAAGAACAAAAGAAACACCATGACCAAGTGGAATTCCTAAGAGTTGTGTAAGGATGGTTCAACATAAAAAAAACAATCAATATAATTCATCATATAAACAAGAACCACATGATCCTATCAATTGATGCAGAAAAGGCCTTTGACAAAATCCCACACCCTTTCCTGATTAAAACACTCAACAAAATAGCATTAGAGGGAGGGGAATTTCTTCAACATAGTATAAAGTATTTATGCAAACCCGAGAGCCAACATTTTTCTCAATGGAGAGATTAAAGGCATTCCCTTTGAGAACAGGAACTAGGAAAAGATGCCCACAATCACTTCTATTCGATATTGTATTGGAAACAGTAAGACAAGAGAAGGAAATAAGAGGTATCCAAATTGGCAAATGGGAGGTAAAATTATATTTATATGAAGATGATATGATAGCATACTTAGAAAACCCTAAAGACTCAGCAAGAAAACGACTGGACATAGTTGACCAATTCAGCAAAGTGGCAGGATACAAGATCAACATAAAAAAATCAGTTGGATTTCTCTACAGTGACAAAGAGAATACAAAGCTGGAGATAAGAAAAATAATATCCTTCATAATAGATAAACACAACAGTAAATACTTGGGAGTAAATCTAACCTGAAGCACAAAGGATCTATTCAAAGAAAATTACAAATCATTAATACAAGAAACAAAATATATGTAGAGAAACAAAAAAGACATAGAGAAATGGAAGAATATACCTTGTTCTTGGAAAGGAAGACTCAATATTGTGAAAATAATAATACTACCAAAGGCAATTTGTATGTTCAATGCAATCCCAATACAAGTACCAATTCCATTCTTAGATGAGATGGGAAAAGCAATCTCCAATTTCATTTGTAATGGAAAGGGGTCCCTAATAAGTAAAGTACTCCTTAAAAAGAGAAACCATGTAGAAGGCTTCTTATTCCCTGATTTCAATTCCTACTTCATTGCCGTGGTGGTCAAGATAGTGTGGTACTGGAACAATGACAGACAGGTAGATCAATGGAATAGAATTGAGAATCCAGAAAATCAGCCAATCTATATATGGCCAACTGATTTTTGGCAAGGAGATAAAACCAGTTAAGTGGGGAAACGACAGCCTCTTAACAAATAGTTTTGGCAAAACTGGAAAATTATCAGTAAAAAATTCCAGCAAGATCCACACTTCACTCCGTACACAAAAACTAATCCACACTTCACTCCGTACACAAAAACTAACTAAAAGTGGATCAAGGATATAGGGCTAAAACCAAGAATTATAAACTTCATTAGAAAAAAGCTTGGAAGAACTCTAGAAGCCCTAATCCACAACATAAACAGTTTTCCAAGCATCCTAAAAAACCTACAACCAGGAGAGGATAGAGTAAATGAACAGGACCTTCTAAGAATAAAGTCACCTTGTGCATCCAAAAATTTCTCCAACAGGGTAAATAAAAAGGGAAGCCCAGACTGGGAACAAATATCTGGCAATGACATGTCTGATGTTGTTGTGGTTATATGCCATCGAGTCGCTTGCGACTAATAGCAACCCTATGTACAAGAAGACAAAGATTCTCACCACTGGACCAATTGGCAGCATCAGGATGGATGGTGAAGAGATTGAGATTGTTCACAGCTTTAGTTTGTTTGGCTCCACAGTCAACACTCTTGGCACAAGTATCCAGGAAATTAAAAGGCGCATTGCCATGGGAAAGTCTGCTGTTAGGGACCTCTCCAAAGTACTGATGAGCAATGGTGTCTCTCTGGAGACTAAGGTGCATCTGATACAGGCCATGGTCTTTGCTATCACTTGTTATTCATCAGAGAGTTGGACAATGACTAGGGAGGATAGAAGGAGAATTGATGCCTTTGAGCTGTGGTGCTGGAGAAGAGTATTGAGAGTACCATGAACTGCTAGGAAAACAAACAGATTCATCCTGGAAAGGGTTAAACCGGGTGGCTCCTTGGAGGCAAGGACAGACTGGGCCTTGCCTCACATAAGGTACCCTGGGAAAATGGGAAGGGGGCCCCACAGCATGACATTGCCAGAGACATGTCTGATAGGAGACTTATATCTAGAATTTATATAATATTTGAGTGCTACAACATGATTAAAGTAAACAACCCAGTTGAAAATGGGCACAGGATATGAACAGACACTTTACCAAAGAAGATATTCAGATGGCTAATCATTTTACCACAGTAAGAATAGCAAAATTCAACAGAGTAAAATTCAAATTCAAAATTCACCAGACAGCAAATGCTGGCAAGGTTGTGGAGAGACTGGAACCCTTATTCACTGTTGCTAGGAGTGTAAAATGGTGCAACCACTACGGGAGGCGGTATGGCACTTTCTCAAAAAGTTGCAAATAGAAATACCATTTGATCCAGCCATTCTACTTCTGGGGATATACCCCAAAGAGACTGCCACCCAAGCATATATATGTACACCCACGTTTCTTGCTGCTTTGTTCACAATAGCAAAGAATTGGAAACAACCCAAGTGCCCATCAATAAATGACTAGAGAACTGTGGTATATATATTCACGTAATGGAATACTATGCTGCATTGAAAAACAAAGAACTTATGAAGTATTATACCAAAGGGTGACCCCAGAGAACGTTATGCTGAGTGTAATATCTCAGTCACAAAGAGACAAATACTGCATAATACAACTGTTGTAAAATGGAATGACATTGGTGTTGGGGGGCACCTAATAAAAGAAGTGATAAATAAAGTATACTGCATTGAAACAGATGAGGGAGATAACTATTTAAAAGTAATATAGGAGGGACTTGGGGCGGGGGGAGGGGATTATATAACAATGAAATAATTTTTTTTTCTTTTCAAAGAGAGACATGAACTAGACTGGAGGGCTAGGCAGGGAGGAAAATGTGCAACAATGAATGAATGTGGAAAAAATTAAATGGAAAGAATATGTTGTAAAAAATTATATGGTTCATTAAAAATCATTAAAAAAAATGCTTATGAATCTACCCAGAAATCCTACTTTTTTTCAGGCATAAATCAAAACTCAAAAAATGAATTTTAGAAAACTTGAACAATCTGTACTGAAAACATACTGGTCATATGAGGAAAGCGTAACATGGACTTCAAAGTAACGGAGATACTCAAAACTTAACAAGGTATCTCCTGAAAGAAATTCTAAAAGAGAGATCAAGTTGTGTTTATCTGTAAGTCTTCATAGAGGTCATTCCCATGTTTTTGAACCTATAAAAAAGGAGGGAGGAGAAACTTAAAACATTTGGTTCTGGAATTCATGATTATTGGCTATATTCTTACACTCAAGAACTGAGAAATGTAAAAAGTGTTTCTGATAATGGTGTTTATGTAATTTAAAAAAGAAAACATCACTTCTTCATTAGCTAAAAAAATCTAAAATGTCACATCAGATAAATAGCTAATTTAAAGGACAAGTAGAATAGAATTCTTATATTTCTAAGGGTCTAATTTTTATCCTCCATTCTATTGTCTAGTTCACAACAAAACCAAGAATACAAGATGTATACATTCCACATTTTATTAAAGATATATACATGTAAACTGAGTATGGAAGTATGTGAGCATAATTTCCAACGACCCTATATTTATTTCCAACTAAAAAAAATTAATATTTTCAGTTTCTTTTTAAAAATTACAATATCTAATCCTACACTTTCTTTGCAATCACTTGCTATACACCAGAGAGCTGTACAATGATGAAGAATGATGGAAGGAGAATTGATACCTTTGAGCTGTGGTGCTGGAGAAGAGTATCACGTATACATACCATGGACTGTTAAGAGAATGAACAAGTTCATCCTGGAGAGAGTGAAATCAGGCTGCTTCTTGGAGGCAAGAACTCTGAAGCATCTTCTGACATAATTTGGACATGTTTCAAGGAGGAACTAGTCCTTGGAGAGGCACGCCATACTTGGGAGAGTGGAGGGATATCACAGTAGAGGAAGACCCTCAATGAGATCGATTGATTCAGTGACTGGGGTAATGGGAGTAGGTATGTCAGAGACAATAATATTGGCAAAGGATAGAGCATGTTTAGGGCTGTTGTACATAGGGTCGCTATGAGTTGCAGGTGGGTGGCACATAACAAAAACAACTCAGTGGTTAACCAGATGCCCTAGCCCTCGATTATCTATCTCACAATGGACCACATTTTAATTGTCTTGGTAGGCATTTGAGTCTTCAAATCTTGAACCAGAATTAAGCCACACCTATACACACACATATACACATTTTTTTAAAACCTGATAACTCGTTACCATGTTGTCATTGCACTGGTAATAGCCCTATAGATAGAGTAGAACTGCCCCATAGAATTTCCAAGGCTGTAAACTTTATGAAAGTATAGACTACCACAATTTCCTCTCAGATGATTTGAACAGTAGTCAAATGTTTAACCTCTGCACCACCAGAGTGCCTTGGGAGTAGATGTAGGTGAATATTAAGTATTGAATTATGATTCCCAAAAGATACTGCTCAGTTTTGAGCCCCACATCTGCCAATGTGACCTTATTTTGGGACATAAGGTCTTTGCTATTAAGCCGTAATGAAGTAACCTGGGTCTTCTACAGGTATCAAAGCAATAAAAATAGCAACTTTCTTGCCATCAAGTTAGAACAGATTCATAGTTGACTTTTTTCAAAGGCTGTATATTACATGAGAGGAAATTACCCATCTTTCTTCCTCAGAGTAGAGCAGCTGGTGGATTTGAAACCTCATTCATCTATCTATCTATCATCTATCTCTCTATCTATCTATCTATCATCTATCCTCTATGTTTATTATAAGGACTGCTCCTTACCCGATTGGCCACCTGAGCTCCAAGTCTTAACCATTTTTGAATGGTACCTTGTGAAAGAGGAGAATAAGCAGGTGTAGAAGTTTGCACACCTGCAGATGACTCCATGTAAAGATCCATCCACATAGCCAGGAATGCTAAGAAATCCTACAGGTAACTGAGAGGTAAGGAAGACTCTTACTATAGAGCTGATATAGAGAGTAACTCTGCTAATGAATGCTTGGAGTAGGAATTTTTAGCCTCTGGAACTGTGAGATATTTTCCTTATTTTTTAAAGTCACTCACTTTCTACTGCTTTTTTAAAACAGCCCTAGGAAACTGAGACATGAAGTTAATTTGGGAAATAGACTTGGAAGTGGAGAGATTCTCGGACAGATTGTGAAAGGAGCGAGAACCGTGGCCTGATAGATCGGATGTGCAAGGTACATTAGGGTGAAGCTTCCTTTCAGGTTAATATTTTATAGTCACCAAAAATTGGGCCTGTGCTTTTTTGAAATTCCAGGTGACGTTGAGTGAGAAATGTCTACACAATCCAGCAAGATATTAGCACTCACTCACTTTGTGTCAAGAGCATCAGTGAACAAGACAAATGGTTTCACAGGGCTTGAAACCTATTAATGGAAGTGGTCAGGCAGCCACCAAATGAACTTTATTACATAGATTTGCAAGTTATAACTTGGGCTACATAATAAATAGCTAGAGTAGTGGCATCAGAAAATTGTCATCCGGGAGGCCCTACTTTAGTGATGGTGGTTGGGGAGGTGACAGATAAGTTGAAACCTGAATGATGAAAATAATCAACTAGTGGAAATAAGTTGATCAGGTAGAGGAAACAGCTTTCATAAAAGCCCCGCACAGGGACAACATGGAGCATTCCACAAACTGGAAGAAAATCAGAGTGACTAAAGAATACAGATGTTGGCGAAGAAGGTAGGTCCAGATCATGCAAAGTATTTCAGGTAAGAAGTTAAAGTTTTAGTCTGCCTGAAAGCAAGCTATGGAGAAGTTTAAAGGACAAGAATGGCATGAAGGTAGAGAAGCACACAAGGAAGCTTGAACAAAATGAAACTCAGTAGAGGCAACTGGAGTCAGATCATAGGCCCCTTCACTCATCAACCACCAGCTTGGGAACACTGGTCAACAACCTCTCTCCTCTTCATATCTTTCCTCACTTCTGGGTTTTGTTGTTTTTGTGTTTTGTGTTTTTTCTGTGTGTGTGTGTTTAAAAAAATAAAATTGGTTGATGTCCAGTTGATTCTGACTCTTTTGCGTCAGATTACACCTGTGTTCCATAGGGTTTTCAATGGCTAATTTTTTGGAGGTGGTCACTAGAACTTTCTTCCAAGGCATCTCTCAGTGAATTCAAACCTACAACATTTTTTGCTTGGGTTTTAAACAAATTTTTATTTCATATTGGTTTTCCTACAAGGTTTGTATACATTGTGTTTCATGCTATCCTTCATTTACATTGTGCTTCATACGATCATCTCCATTCATTATATTTTATAAAATTAATCACCATTGGACTATGTCCACCATTACCCTGTCTTTCCAGATCCTCATTGGAGTTTTCCCATTTCCTTTACCCCCTCCCTCCACCCAACAAATTGCAGGTAGGGGCAAAACCAAAACATCCAATTTCTAAGAAAAAGTTGGCAATTCAAACCCACTAACCATTTTTAAGAGAAGAATGTTTCCATAAAAGTTTATAGCCTCTCCCTCATCCGTTTCAATGCAGTATGCATAATTTATCCAGTTTTTCTCATTCTTACCCCAACCCTGATGTCAGCCCCATTCTACAGCAGTGGCATTATGCAGTTTAAAAACAATATATTATAGGGCATTATGATTATAATAAGAGTTCAGAATGAAGGTTGCAGAGTAGAGTATACTTGGAGTGGGAGGGAGGGGGGTTTATATACAAATGAAGTAATTTTTCTTTTACTTTTCAAAGATAAGAGTAAACTGGGGGTTGGGGGGGCGGGGAGAAAAGTGCAACAATGAATGAATGGAAATCCAAAATCTCTGTAAATGTTCATTGAAATGAATTAAAAAAACCCTTAATAAAAAAAGTTTATATCCTTGGGAACACTATGGAACAGTTCTTCTCTGTCCTATAGAGTTCCTGTGAGTTGGAATTGACTTACCAGCAGATTTCTCTTGCTTGGACCAAGCTTTGTATATTGTAGTCCTTCTTAGAATGGTCAGTACTGGTAGCCACATTTTATCTAGTTCTTCTGGTTTGAGGGTGGCTTGTGTAACTCTCAGTTCTGTAGACTATACCTACTCCTCACTTACTGTTTCCTTAGCTGATATTTTAAATTTGTGACAATAGTGAAAAATTTACTTTGCATGTTAATGTCATACATCTGGCAGTAAGGAAAGCTGGGCTGATTAATATTTTCTCTCAGCAGGTAGGAAATTAAAAGACATATTGCAATGAGAAAGCCTGCAGTTAGAGACCTCTCTAAAGTACTGAAGAGCAACGATGTCAGTCTGGAGATTAAGGTGCACCTGATACATGCCATGGTCTTTGAAATCACTTGCTATTCATCAAAGAGCTGGACAATGACTAGGGATGATAGAAGGAGAATTTATGCCTTTGCGCTGTGGTGCTGGAGAAGAGTATTGAATATACCATGAACTGCATAGAAAATGAACAAGTTTGTCCTGGAGAGGGTGAATCCAGGCTGTTTCTTAGAGGCAAGGATTCTGAAGCTTTGTCTGACATACTTTGGACATGTTGCAAGGAGGGACCAGTCCTTGGAGAAGGACATCATGTTTGGGAGGGTGAAGGGACAGTGCAGGAGAAGAAGACCCTCGATAAGATGGATTGATTCAGTGATTGAGGTAATGGGGATAGGTGTGTCAGAGACAAGTGAAATTGGCACAGGATAGGGCAGGGTTTAGGGCTGTTATACAAAGGATCACTATGAGTCACAGGTGCCTCAACGGCACACAACAGCAGTTTAGCTGGGTCTTGAGTCTTAGTGGCTTGGTAGTTATGCAGTGATACCTCTAGCTTTTATACCAATTGCATCTGACTCCCTTTTTGCCTAATGTCTCTTATATAACGACCTTGTCTATGCAAGATAACCATGTTGATAAGTCTTGAATAAGTTTCATTGCTTCTTTGACTTTTTGAAAACCTCCAACTTTTGCTTAGCAGCCTACAATATTGAGCATTCATGCCACCTAGGAACTTCTTTTGTTGTCTGCCATCAAGTCAGAATAGAGCCATGATTGACCATCCAGTAGGTTTACAGAGACTGTAAATCACACAGGAGCAGATTACCCATCTTTCTCTTGCAGAGCAGCTGGGGGATTTGAACTGACTGCTTTTGGGTTGGCAGTGCGACTCCTTACAAAATAGGCTACAATATCATCCAGTGATTTCATTTCACTGTCTCTGATTTCATCTTACTTGGATCCACAATCAACCTGTGGTCACAGCAGTCAAGAAATCAAAATATGTGTTATACTGGGAAAATCTACTGTAAAAGACCTCTTCAAAGTGCTAACAAGAAACAATGTCAGTTTAAAGACTGAAACGTACCTTATCCAAGTCATGGTCTTTTCAATTACTTCCTAAGTAACTGAAAATTGGATGATAGATAAGGTTGACAGAAGAATTGGTGCCTCTGAGTTGTGGTGTGAGAGAACTGGACTGCCAAAAGAACAAACAAAAATGTCTTAGAGCAAGTGCAACCATGGTGCTTCTTGGAGGCAAGGATGGCGAAACTTCATCTCACGTATTTTGGGCATGATGTTAGGAGGGCTAGTCCATTAAGAAAGAAAGATGCAGAGTCAGAAAAAGAGAAGAAGATCCTAAATAGGATGGAAAAATCTCATTGTTCAAAGAGTCATTATAAGAGGTAGTCAACTTGAGGGCACCTTACAACAAAAGGGAATTCTTTTATTTGGTAGATGACTTAACAGAGTGTGGAAATTATAGAACAATATCATTAATATCACATACAAGCGAAATAGTGCTGAAGTTCAGAGAAAAAGGCCAGAACAGTACAGGGACCTACCTAACAGGGAACTACCAGAAGTTCCAGAGAGATTTAGAAGAGGTCATGGCACCAGGAATATGACTGTAGATATCAGACGAATTCTGGTTGAAAGCAGAGAATACCAAAAGAATGTGTATTTGTGTTTAATTGACTCTGCAAAGGTATTTGACTGTTTGGATCAAAACAAATTATGATTAACATTGAGAAGAATGGGGATACCAGAACACATAATTGTGTTTATGCAAAGTCTATACTTAGATCAAGAAGCTGTTGTCTAAACAGAGCAAGAGAGCATTGCATGGTTTAAAATCAGGAAGGATATACATCAGGGATGTACCCTTTCTCCATATCTATTCCACATATAGGGTGAGCAAACAATTCACAAAACTCGACCCTACAAAGAGAAATGCGAAATAAGGATTAGAAAAAGACTCATCAACAACCTGCATTGTGCAGATGATACAACCTTGCTTACTGCAAGTGAGGAGAATATGAAATGCTTGCTGCAGAAGATCAAGAACTAGAGCCTACCACCTAGATTACATCTCAACACTAAGAAAACAAAGGTCCTCATCACAGGACGAATAGTTAACATCATGACAGATGGAGAAAGGATTGAAATTGTGGATTTAATCTTGCTTGGGTCAGCAATTAATGTCCTTAGTACCAACAGTCAGGAAATCAGGAGACAAGTTGCATTAGGCAAGTCTTCTGTCATAAACTTCTCCAAAATACTTAAGAGCAATGACGTCAATTTATATACTAAGGTGCACCCGGTTCAGGTCATGGTCTTCTCATTCACCTGCTGTGCATCAGAGAACAAAATGAGTAAGGATGACAGATTCTGGAGAAGAATGCTGAACATCCCATGGATTGCCAAAAGAATAAATGGATATATCTTGGAGAAAGGACAGTTGTAGTGCTCCTCAGAGGCAAAGATGATGAAGTTTTGTCTCTTATAATTCAGACATACAGCTAAATGAGGTTATTCTTTGGAACAGGACATCACACTTGGAGAGTTAGCCAAGGAGAGGAAGATCCTCTAAGGAGATGGAATGACATAGTGACTATGGTAATGAGATTAAGTGTGTCAGAGATGATGAGGATGGCCCAGGATAGGATAGGGTTCAGGTCTGTTGTTTATAGGGTTGCTATGAATCATACTTGACTCAACAGCACCGAACAACAACAAACCTTTAATACTCCTGTTTCATAACTTTCACCTATAATACAATGTTGAGGGAAAGTGGAAGGCTACCCTTTTCTCTTCCTCTTCCCCTTGTCAGCACACGTGCACGCTTATACATGCACACATTCAGGCATTTCAGATAGCCACGTGTTAGGGAGAGCAGTGAAGGCGGAAAGAAGCAGACGGAAGCACCTCTGCCTGGCTAGAGAGAAGCCAGAGCTTAGCAGAAGTAGGCGGCCATTAGGTAAAGAGGGGTTAAGTGGTAGTAGACTTTGAAGGCCAAGACTATGGGAGTTTTAATATGATTTGTGAGACAACTGGGAGCCTTTCTGGATATATAGAGGAGCATCATGTGATCTAAGTGACACTGGAGGAAGATGATTCTTGATGACATGTGTCCAATGTACAAAAGGAGACCATCATAGGCCTAAGGAATGGGAAGCTATTTGGGAGGCAAGACCATGGGTGTGAAGTGATTAGGACTTGTACCACAGCTATAGGGAGAAGAAGGTAAACAAAGGAAGAAACAGCAACATTTAGCATTGAACTTAAAGCACCTCTAGGAGTATGTGGGGCAAAAGATACAGAGACAAAAATGAGGTGAATAAAAAACTGCGAACATGTCAACAGGAACTAGCAAAAGATTTGAGTAGTGAAACGGGAAAAACAACGTTGAAAAGGCAGGATGCGATTACACTGAGATGCTGGCCAGTCACTCAAATCGCTTAACTGCTGTTGAGTTGGAACTCCAGTGGGCTTTTGGGGAGCTGTAAATCAGACGAGAGGCTATTGCCCAGCCTTCTCCCGAAGAGTGGACTCGAACCACCAGGGAGGTGTTACCTTTGAGTGAGGAGCTCAACTCCCAACAAAGCAATTGGAAGGGCAGCCAAAATGACCACATCAAAGCCCACTGAAATGTCTCTCCTGTAGAAAGCTATCCCTCTCCTCTCCCCTTCTCTTTCCTTGGACGATTAATTCCTTTCTTCCATGTGCTAGTGAGGGCAATTTTTTATCCTTAAACTGTGATGCCAGGCTGTGTTGTTTGTTTGCCTGTCTATGTATGCATTATTCTGTGTGGCTTCTGACGATAAAAGGCCTTTGTAGTGCTTGCGCACAGGCCCTGAGACTTAGTACTCGGCATGGTGGTGAATGATTAAATAAATGACTGGAAACTTTCCAGAGGCCTCCATTAAAGCCCAGTCACTACATCACTCCGTTAAACTTAAAAAATTTTGCCACAGCTGCAGTCTCTCCTGAACAGTTGTGGAGATCAATTACAGCTGGGAGCTTTACAAAGCCTTTGCCTCCACAGCAACTGACAGGTGGACATGAAAATAGGTTTTGGATTGATAGACGAAGGCTGGATGAGTTAAGATAGTGTGAGGGGATTGGAGATCAAATTGCTGGATTATGTAAACATCTAAGGGTTACAAATGGGCTTTTCACTAAAATCCCATCTACGCGTAAATAGCCTTAAACTGTCTAAGTAGCCCTCCTAATGATGTTAAATTCCAAGATCAGAAGAGGCGATATGAAAAGCTTTGCCTATTCTCATCATATTGACTTTAATGAAATTTCATTTGTATTACAATGAAATATGAAACTTGAAAAATACATAAAAACAAACCTCTTCCTACCATGGGCTAGGCTGATAACCAACAACAACTAAATGCAGGAAACTTTCTCTACGCTGTTGCTGTTAAATTAGAACTCATAGCCATCAAGTTCGAACTGATTCGTAACTGACCTGCCAGTAGGTGTTCAGACACTGTAAATCTCAAGGGAGGAGACTGCCCATTTTTCTACAGAGAAACCTCTGGTGGATTCAAATCACCAGGGAGATATTGCCTTTGAGTGAGTAGGGTGTTTGGACTTGTCCACCTATTCATGAAACATTGAATGACCCAGCAGTAGAATTCTCATCTTCCATTCAGGAGACTTGGGCCAGAACACTATCATTTATTCAATTTTCACTCTATTCCAAGTATTGCATTTTATGCACATTATATTTAAGGTATTGGAGAAGAGTATTTTTAATTTTTTTTATTTTATTCTGATTTATTTAGATCCTTCCCATTTACTTCACCCCACACACCTATCAAACTGTGCAACTCTATGATTAACACCCTAACCCTCCAGCCATCCTCACTCCTATATTTCTACCCTCCACCCCCACCTTGGATCCTCATACTCGTTCTACAATAATGGTTTTATACAATATTTATCCTTGTGAGACTGTTAGGTCACTCAGCATAACACTTTCCAGTCTCTCCCCAGTTAAATAGTAATTTACAAAATCATTGCTCCTGCGTGCTGCGTAGTATTCCATTGTATGAATGTAACACAACTTAGAGAAGAGTATTGAGTAAAACCATGGAGATGAAAGAAAAAACAAATATGTGTTGGAAGAATTACAGCCAAAGTGCTTTCTAGAGGCAAGAATAGCCAAACTTTTTTCATATAAATTGAACATGTTGTCAAGAGGGACCAGTCCTTGAGTTTAGACATTATGGTGGGAAATGTGGATTGACAGTGGATGGATGAATGACCTTGAATAAGAGGGAGATTACAAGGATAGTATAGGATAGGGCATAATTCAGACTCTTATAGATAGATAGGGAATGGTAGTCTACTAGATTGCACTTAACAGCAATGACGATGATATAATTTAATATTTACAAGAAGTTGCATGAGTTGGGAACTATCGTACTCCCATTTTGTAGATAAGCAACCTCAGGCTTGGAGAAATTAAATTACTTGTCCACTGCATGTGTGATATTATGAGTGTATCCATGGAAGAAGGATGGGCAATCTCCTTCCATGTGATTAAGAGCCTCTGAAAACCTGCCGAAGGGTCAGCTATGAGTCAGTTCCAACTCTACAGTACACAACAGCAGCATTTAATAACACAACCTTTCAGCTGACTTACAAGATACGCAAGACTGGAAGGAATTGAGAGATAATGCGTAAGCAAGGAGAGCAGAGAGTTGTGTGTGAATGAGCTCTAATGGAGGCCATATGAGCAGCCCAGTGTCCTTAGAGAATAATACTTATGGAGGGAGACAGAGTGCTAAAGTCTACGTTTTAGAGTAAATCCCTGGTGAGAACTTTGGGAAGTAGAGGAAGAGGCAGCCATGAGGCCAGGTGACTTTTCCAAGGAGCAGTTTAGAAAAGGTCTACTCAAAGCTCAAGGGAATCCCTTTGTCACCAACACAGTGACAGCAGGACTCCTGCTTTTGTTTCTGTTTCTCCTCACCTGTAACTTTCCTTAACCATCTAATCCCAATGGCTGAACAGCTCAATTGGATAAAGACAGTATTTTCTATGGAAAGCAGAATGTGATTTTGTAAAGTGCATGGATGTTGAGGTTTTCCATATTCAGATTGAGATTTCAGCTCCATAATTTGTGTGGTAGCATGACTTTGGGTAGAATGCTCAGCTACTCTGAGCCTGCTTCTTTACTGATAGAATGAGGTTCATGAATCAAGTTCACCAAGTTTTGATGAGATAAGAATATTTAGTAACGTATGCGAAGACTTCTGTCTTCAGAAAAGAACTCTCACAAAAATGCTAAATAAAATGTAATAAGTCTTTTCAAACCAGGGTTATATTGGAAATTAAGTGAACAATTGGAGGTCAGAAATGATGAGAAAGCAAAATTCCAGGAGAAAAACTAGTAAATAAAATAAACATATATTCTCTCATAGTTTCTGTGGATTGGTAATTTTGAAACTGCTTAGCTGGGTACTTTTCTAAGAAGTGTCAGATAGTGTGTTAATCTGAGCTACAGAGCCCTGTAGATATCATCCTTGGAAAAGCAGAAGGTCATTCTAAAAAGTAAAGACCCTCAACTGGATGGATAAACGCAGTCACTGTATCAGTGGGCTCGAGTACATTAGAAATAATGAAGATTACACAGGATAAGGTTCAGATCCATTATTTATAGGATTGCTATCAGTCGTAGTTATCTTGAGGGCACCTAACAACTACAGTGTCCTGAGGGCTTGACTAAAGTTGGAAGATCTGCTTCTAGGAGGATTCACCCCCATAGCTTTCAAGTTGAGAATGGCTGTTGACAAGAAGCCTCCATTTCTTTCTTATGTAGACTTCTCCACACTGCTGCTTGAGTGTTATCATGACTTGACAGCTGACTTCCCTAGAGTGAATGATCTAAGGAGAACAAGCCTTGAGAGTCATACACCACCATTTTTGCCATATTCTAGTCAAGTTGAAAGCAAGTCATGAAATCTAACACACATTCTAAAAGAGTAGGGGCTATCTCTACTTATTGAATAATTAGTGGACATATTTTAAAATTAGTACAACTAGCTTTTTGTACCAAGGGTAGTGATGATCCTGATGGCGTAGAGGTATCAGGGTATTAGAGACAATCATGGGGCTCTTAATTAACCACTCTCCTCAAAATGGTACGACTTCAGTGGGAGAACTTATCCTTCAGAGGGATGTTTGATTGTCTCTTCTTAGCTTTGGGAGTTCAGACCCAAATTTATACTATTTCAATGGCTTTAGAAAAAAAAAATCAGATGAGAAGTTTGGTTGACAAGGGATATTAGTGAAGACAACATAACATCAGTTGATGTAATTAATCACAGGGAATTGTGTATGTAAAGAATGTTAAATTGGCAAATCTCACTATTGGAACTGGCAGTCAGGAAATCAAAAGACAAATTGTATTAGGAAAATATGCTGTCAGAGACCTCTGCAGAATGCTGAAGAGCAATGATGTCAGTTGAGAGACTAAGGTGCACCTGATCCAGGCCATGGTCTTTGCAATTATTTGTTATTCATCAGACAGCTGGACAATGACCAAGTTGACAGAAGAAGATTTAATGCCTTTGAATTGTAGTGCTGAAGACGAATATGGAACGCACTACAGACGCCAAGTGGATAAATAGGTTATTCTGGAGAGGGTGAAGCCGCTTTGTTCCTTGGAGGCAAGGATTTCGAGGCTCTGTCTCACATACTTTGGTTATGTAACTAGGAGGAACTAGTCCTTGGAGAAGTACATCACGCTTAGAAGGGTGGAGAGAAAGCATAAGAAAGGAAAACTCCAGATGAGATAGATGACACAGCAGCTTCAGTAATGAGGATAGATGTGTCAGAGGCAGTGAGATTGGCTCTGGAGATATCAGAGTTCAGAGCATTTGTACATAGGGTTACTATGAGTCAATGTCAACTTAACAGCATATAAACAACAGCATGGTATCTACACGTATACATCAACATATCAATGTACAGTTCCAGAATGATCATGTTTCTCTCTAGAAAAGCAGGCTCCAAGTAATTATAAAGTGAAAAGTTTTAAGGAATATGAAATAATAATAAAAATTCATTAAAACCAATATACAAGAATAAAACATCATATTTTTTTTAAAAAAACCAACTAAATCACAAGGTAGTAAATCATGACCAAAAGACAAAAAAGATAAATAAGATTGAATTCTCCAAAGACAAAGAGTCTATTTTCTTTCCAAGTTCACATTTCTTGGCTGAAGTCTGAATGTTGCAGCATGCAAGATTTTGAACTTGAATCAGAGGAAATATTGTGCTCAGATGGGCTGAATGGACATTCTTAAACAGGTGCTATATAATAGTAACAAAAGCCTAAGTAGAAAGCGTTTATTAAAGCCTCATACTCAAGAAATTTTGAAACTATTCTTGCCTCTCTTATCCTTGAACTTTACCTGTGAGGGGCACTTTCTGTCATGGAGTTTTATATAGTTCTCTTAAAAACAAAAGAGGAAGACCCCAGATGAAATGGAGCAACATAGTAACAGAATTAGGTGTGTCATAGGTATCTTGGAGTCAGTGAGACTGACTTGGGATAGGGCAGGCTTCAGAGCTGTTGTTCATAGGTAGCTATGAGTCCCCGGCAACTCAACAGCAAAAACATATTGGAACTTCTTTTTATTCTGGATGTATATTTTTATGGTTTGAAAAATAAGCCTGAAAGAGTCCATCGAAATATTTTCTTGGAGGTAATTTAATAATATTTACCAAAAATCAGGAGATAATTACACTTTGGAGGATTTGTGAGTATAAGGATGCTCAGTACTATGCTACTTATGTAAAAGTGCTGAGATTCTTCAGAGTTGGTGTGGAAGTGCCAGGCAGTGTCTTTCTCACCATGCACAAGTACACATACACTCATTTAAAAGGCTGCAAACAAAGTTTATTGAGGAGTTGAAGAGCCGCTTGAGTATAATATTTAAAACTCTTTCTTTGAGATTGTGATGAAGATAAGCATGTCTGCTGAACTCCAGCAGAACCTGTATGGTGGGGATTCTGAGAAAGAATTTACCATGAAGAAGATTGCACTTATCAAAATCTAGGCTCATCCACAAGGTCTAGTCATTGGAAGGAAGCAGCAGACCCAAGTACAGTATAGTGGTTGATATTGTGCGTGAATAAATCCCTCTGATAGCCATTCTGAGTAGCCATTCTGGTATGTACATGGTTGAGAAGTTCCTGGGATATAGGACTCTGAATGCTAAAACTAGGAAACTACCAGCTGTTGCAGGCCAAGAGTGCCAAAGAATAGAATAATCTTATAATTATTAATAAAGAGACAAACAGCCAGAAATGAGATAGAGTAGAGAGCATAAAACGGGGCCAGCAGTTCTCTACTGAAGACCCCAAGCCAAGCTTCTCTGTATCTTTATTGAAAATTATCAGGAAGTAAATCACAAAGAGAATTCAATGCAAATGAAGCCAAGCTCTTTCTATTGAAAACCTTCTGCTTGACTCAGGAAGGAGAGGTTCACAAATGCAAGAATTTGGTTTACCCTTAACTATTAACCTTGATGCCTCAGGGTGAACTCCAGCTCAGGAAGCAACACTCCCTCTGTAGGGGGCCCCTTGCTGTCTCCTGTCTTGCAGGGAACAACCACAAGAGAAATCCTAACTTATATATTTGTAATTCCTTCAATTCCTGAACAAGGGTTTTCATATAATATTTGGTATAAAGTTTGGCTTCCCATACCCAGCAAACTGAAATATTTGATCATGTTATCCTTAGTTATGAATATCCCTGGTGTCACAATGTTTAAGTACTTGATAGATAACCAAAAGTTTCCACTAAGAAGTCCACAGGAGAGAAGTCTTGTTGATCTACTCCTATAAAGAATGGGTTTTTTTTTTGTATTTGCCACAGAATCTGAATCAACTAATAATAATTGATCCATCAGTGGATTTTCAGAAGCTACAAATCATATGGAAAGAGATTGTCCATCTTTAGCCCGTGGAGCAGCTGGTGGATTTGAACCACCTGTCTTGGGATTGGCAGTGCAATTCTTTACCATTAAGCCATCAGAACTACCTCCTGCAAAGAATATAGACTAGGATACATTATAAGACAATTCTACTACATCCTATAGGGTCTTCAGAAATTGGAATTTACTTTATGTTCCATAACATCTACTATGAAGGTATCAGTGTAAATTTGCCAAAAGAAGCCTAGGAAGAATCATTAGAGCTTTCCATGAAACCTAAATTAGCATAGAGAAAACTTACCTATCCACTAACATCAAAAAGTTGGTAATAACAATAAAGCTAGTCAATTTCTAAGTAAACTAATGATTTCTTGGTTATATCAATATTTAGCATAGCAAACTTTTAGAACATGTTGATAAGTTGGTTTAATGACTGGATCAAAACTTCAAGACTCTAGCCCAAAGGACAATTCTTTGAAACGGTTTTGGGGATATGTTTACCTGTGCTCATCTGGTCATAGAAGCAAGCATTAGGGAATGATATATGGTAAGATATTATTGCTGAGAATTCTTACACATGTTTAAGGAGTATGACTCTGAAAATGTTAGAAATTGGGAGGGATGCTTGGAATTACAGTTGTTGTTAGGTGGATTCGAGTTGACTGTGACTCACGGTGCAACCCTATGAATAACAGATTTGAAACTTACCCTTTCCTGCATTAATCTCACAATCCTTGCCATGTTCAAGCCTGTTGTTATGGTCACTGTGTCAATTCATCTACATTGTAGGTCTTCTCTTGCTAACCCTCTGCCTTTCCCATCTTGCTTTCTTTATTTCAAGGACTGAGCCCTCTTGACAACATGCCCCAAGTCTGTGGGATGAAGTTTCACTATCCTCGCCTCTAAAAAGCACTTCCTCCATGACATATTTGTTTATTCTTTTGGCAGCCCATGATATGTCTAATACTCTTCATCAACACCACAAATCAAAGGCACTTTGGGATTCCTTATTCATTGTGCAACTTTCAGATACATAAGAAGCAACTGAAAATGCCATGGCATGGATCAGGTGCACATCAGTCTTTAAACGGGTATCTGTGCTCTTTATCACTTTAAAGAGGTCTTTGATGGCTGATTTTCCCAATGCAGCATGTCTTTGATTTCTTGGATGCTGCTTCCACAGGTATTGTTGATTGTACATCAAAATAAAATGAAATTGTTGACAACGTCAATCTTTTTTCCATCTATCATGGTGTTGTCTGTTGGTTCAGTGGTAAGGATTTTTGTTTTGTTGAGATGTAATTCGTAAAGTTTGTAGTTGTTGGTCTTCTTCAGTAAATGTTTCAGTTGTTCTTCACTTCCTGAAAGGAAGGTTGTATCATCTATACAATGTAATCTGAGTCTTCCTCTAATCCTAATGCCACATTCTTCTTTACACAGGCCAGTTCGTAGGACGATTTTCACAGCATACAGATTGGGTAGGTATGCAACCCTGACACACAACTTTGCTGTTTTTAAAACATATAGTGTTCTTTTTCTGTTAGGAAACTTACTTCTTGGTATATGTATCGAATCTGCAAGGGTACTTGACCAGCTGACTGGAAGGGATCTATATTTTTCCCATTCCAAAGAAAGGTGATCCAACAGACTGTGGAAATTATCGAACAATATCATTGCTATCACATGCAAGCAAGATTCTGCTGAAGATTATCCAAAAACGACTAGAACAGCACATCAGCAGATAACTGCCAGAAGTCCAGGCTGGGTTTAGAAGGGGTCATGGTACTAGGGATATTGTAGGTAATTTTAGATGGATCTTGCTGAAAGCAGAGTACCAGAGGAATGTCTATCTGTGTTTCATCGATTATCCAAAGGCATTTGACTGTGTGTATCATAACAAACTGTGGCTGACTCTGAGAAGAATGGGAATACCAGAACACTTGATCATGTTAATGTGAAACCTATACTTGGATTAGGAGGTAGTCGTCAGAACAGAGCCAGGAAACACTGCATTGTTCAAAATTGGGAAGGGTTTATGTCATGGATGAGTCCTATCTCCAGATCTTTTCAACCTATACGCAGAAGAGATCATCAGGAGGCTGGGCAGGAGGAGAAATATGACATCAGGGTTTAAGGAAGACTCATCAACAATCTGCATTATACAGATGACACACCCTGCTTACTGAGGAGGACCTGAAGCATTTACTGTAGAAGATCAAGGACTACAGCCTTCAATATGGATTAAGGCTCAATATCAAGAAAACAAAGATTCTCACCACTGGGCCAATTGGCAGCATCAGGATGGATGGTGAAGAGATTGAGAGTGTTAACAGCTTTAGTTTGCTTGGCTCCACAGTCAATACTCTTAGGACCAGCAGCCAAGAAATTAAAAGACATAGTGCAATGGGAAAGTCTGCTGTTAGAGAACTCTCCAAAGTACTGAAGAGCAATGGTTTTGTTATGCCCCAAATCCAGCTCCCCCCAAGTCACCAAGGAGCCGACACTGATGCAAGGGCAAGAGGGGATTTATTTCAGATTCGAATCTGGGCTGCGTTCCAAACCGTGCCCATACAACAGGGAAGATGGCCGCGGCGGCGGCGATTCTGGGCTGTCCTGCCTATTTAAAGGGGAAAGCCCGTGAAAACAGGGTGATACAGGATTGGCTGGTTCAAAGGAAGGGCATGAAAACAGGGTGATACAGGATTGGCTGATGTTTGGGTGGGGGCTCTTTTCTCCCTTTCCCCACCGCTTTCAGTTTACTACTCTAGAGGCACATATATATTTTAAAATGACATATTGGTTACAAAATGGAGTCCCTCATTCCCCCCCTTCTTCTGCACCCTAGCTCAATCATGAGCGCTTTCTTCTTTGGTCGCTAGGTAATGGTATTGAGACCTCATAACCATCAACTGGATTGTTCCTATCCTTTCTTTAACTAAGTTGAGTATTCTGTTAATTATACAGGGACCTAG
>NW_006399849.1:2881590-2890688 GCF_000299155.1 Elephantulus edwardii | reverse complement strand
AAGTACCAGGTCTAGGGGGGTGGAAGTAGTCTGTCCCATTACGTCCGTCAACAGTGAGTAAAGACAAAGACACAGACAGACAAATAACAAAGTCCTAGCAAAACAGACAAGTCTTCCAGTCTTCCTCTATAAGCAAGGCTTAGAAGCTGAAACCAGTGAAGAGCGGTGTCTTGGAAAAACCTCAACTGCCTCTTCGTACAGAAGCCTGGCATGAGGTTCTTTACTCTCACCCAAGCACTCAGATATAGGGCTCAGAATGTCTTCCGAGCCCCCCGCAGTGGTGGCCCCCCAGCGCGTCCGCCTTAGCCACGTTTCACTGCTCCAAATTCAGAAAACAACACGAACAGTTTGGTACAGAATGAAAACACAGATAGACACACTCACCCATCTAGCCAGCAGTTCGTCCCTCCGGTTAGGGGTCCTTGGGGTCATGGGGGGATCCTGGTGAGCCCGCAGATGTTATGCCCCAAATCCAGTTCCCCCCAAGTCACTAAGGAGCCGACACCGATGCAAGGACAAGAGGGAATTTATTTCAGATTCTAATCTGGGCCGCGTTCCAAACCGTGCCCATACAACAGGGAAGATGGCCATGGCGGCGATTCTGGGCTATCCTGCCTATTTAAAGGAGAAAGCCCGCGAAAACAGGGTGATACAGGATTGGCTGGTTCAAAGGAAGGGCGCGAAAACAGGGTGATATAGGATTGGCTGATTCAAAGGAAGGGCACGAAAACAGGGTGATACAGGATTGGCTGATGTTTGGGTGGGGGCTTTTTTCTCCCTTTCCCCACCGCTTTCAGTTTACTGCTCTAGAGGCACATATATATTTTAAAATGACATATTGGTTACAAAATGGAGTCCCTCAGTGTTACCTTGGAGACTAAGGTGCACCTGATACAGGCTATGGTCTTTGCAATCACTTGCTATGCATCAGAGAGCTGGACAATGACTAGGGAGAATAGAAAGGGAATTGATGCCTTTGAGCTGCAGTGTTGGAGAAGAGTATTGACTATACCATGGACTGCTAAGAAAACACACAGGGTCATCCTGGAGCGGGTTAAACCAGGCTGCTCCTTGGAGGCAAGGATTCTGAAGCTTCATCTGACATAGTTTGGACATGTCTCAAGGAGGGACCAGTCCTTGGAGAAGGAAGTCATGCTTGGGAGGGTGGAGGAACAGCACAGGAGAGGAAGACCCTCTCTCTATGAGGTGGATTGATTCAGTGACTTGGATAATCAGGGTGGGTGTGTCAGAGACAGTGAGACTGGCACAGGATAGAGCAGGATTTAGGGCTGTTGTACATAGAGTAGCAATGAGTCACAGGTGACTCAATGGCACATAACAACAACACCAATTGTTTTTTATTCCCATTCAATGTTATCCATAATTTGTTATGACCCAAAGTTTGAGATTGGATTAAGTTTAGATTGCTAAATTTTCACAATATTTCTAGGACTAAATTTATGAGAATTGGCTAGTAAGGCCTAAGACATTTACATTGTATTTCTAAAAGTAAAAACTTAAAACCAATTATGATAATAGATAATTTAGTCACTTAGAATGAAGATGTAGACATATATATAGACATTTCTAAAAGTCACAGTATCATTCAGTAGAATAAAATTAGATAAAATATTATCTTACTCTTATATAAGATTATCTATATTTATAATTATGTGTATAAATAAAGGTGACAAATAGTTGAAAGGCTTGCCAATTACATAGCCTCTGGAGAGTGAATCTATGAGTCAGTTACATTTTCATTATTTTTGGTGTATCATAATTTTATAATTATTCTAATGTAGCATGTATAACATTATATATTTGTATATATATGTAAATGTGTTTATGTACACACGCATGTTTAGACATATACATTTAAACTGCCAGTAAGCACAGCTTCCCAATACAGTTTAACATAAAAAGGCACTATCAACAGTTTTAATATGTGTCAAACTGAACACTGACACATATTGTGCTCATAAAAGATAAATCACCTTTTTATCTGTACTAAGAGGTACATGTATTAAGAGACACTAAAGGAGAAAGCCCCATATTGCTAAATTCTCATTACCATCTAGGTTGAGGAATTGGGAAAGAAAGAAGTTCTTTTTCATTCTATTAGCAGAGATTTCTTCCATGCCCCAAAAGGTCTGAATGAAAGATCTCACACGCTGGATGTTTGTTGTTGTTATGTGCCGTTGAGTCACCTGAGACTCTTAGCAACTCTATGTAAAACAGCTCTGAAGCCTGTCCTGTCCTGAGCCACTCTCACTAACTCCTACACACCAATTCTCATTGTTCCAATTACTGTATCAGTTCATCTCATTTAGGGTCTTCTTCTGCTCTGTCCTTCCACTCTTCTGTTGTCCTTCTCCAAGGACCTGTCCCTCCTGGCCACATGTCCTAAGTATGTGAGACGAAGCTTCAAAATCCTAGCCTCCAAGGAGAAATTTGGTTTTACCCTCTCTAAGACAGACATATTTATTTTCTTGGCCATCCATGGTGTGTTCAAGACTCATGGGGCACAAAATAGAAGTCTACTAGAGATGGAGAAAAGCAGTGGGTTCTGAGATATAGGCAAGTTTGTCTGAGCAGAGCATAGACTTGAGAGAAATCCACGCAGGTTCTCCCTGGTTAGAAGAAGCCCTCAGGTCTGTCATCTCAGAGCCTGGCAGTGAAGTAACATGAAGCAAGCCTTCCATAGATGTTTATACCATTCTTTAAATAAAACTAAACATTGTTGAGCTCCCTCCATAATTTTCTAGTAGTCCTTGGGTGGCAAAATTGGTAAGCACCAGGCTGCTGACACATAGAGGTGTCTCAGAAAGACCTCATGACTTGCTTCGGGTTTATCGAAAACCATACTTACTACTCTGAAACTGGGAGTCACAATCAATGGCACAGCAACTGTTTCATTTATGGTAAGTAGCTCACGCAACACTATTTTTCATGTTTACGTATTCTCTTGGAGCTGCTAGTAGATTCCAAATGCCAGAGAGAGGCAACCTTTGGGTGAGCAGCACTACTTTCTATGTATGATACCACCAGAGATCCCTGAGCTTTGAGTCTATCACCTTCTTTTTTTTTCTTAAATTTATTTTCTATTATAGGAAACTCTGTTGGCCTATTGGATAAGCAACTGTGGTGGCAAGTTAAACACATACGGTTTAAAGCCAGCAGCTGCTCTAAGGTAGAGAGACGAGCCAATGTGTCCTGCATGAGTCACAGCCTCTGAAAACCCACCGGAGAGTCAGCTAAGTCAGTTGCCACTTGACAGCACATAACAACATAGCGACATTTGTTGTCACACCTGAGCAGTAAGTGGTACCCATGTTTTAAAAATAAGAAATTAAGTGTGGTTTAATCACTTTCCCAAATCTCCTTACTCCTACTACCTTTCTGTCCAACCATTCTGCATCCCTCAGAAGACTGTACAGTGACATTTGCTATCCTTTCTTAATATGGTAGAGTAGGAACTGACTCATAACTGACCCTACATTGGATTTCTAAGACTGGAACTCGTATGAGAGGAAATTATTTCTCTCTCTCTCTAATTGAGATGCTAGTGGACTCAAATTATCAGAAAAGGGTGACCTTTGGGTTAGCAGCATGATTCCTTTAAGGACCAGGCCACCAAAGCTTTACTTTTTATTATCTTAGATTTGTCATTTCCTCTCTTCCCAGACCAGAAGGGTAATCAAAGCTAAGAGACAAAGTTGTGCAGAGGAAGGGTGCTGTGCTAACACTGTGTATCAGAATTCTATGCCTTTCTCACTGATGGCTCAGATAATGGAAATTAGAGGACACAAAAAAGTTCCTCCACTTGTCATCTGCAAGATGCCTTCACTGTTGATGAGGAGAATTCAGAGAGCTTAAAAATTGTGTGCTTATAACAGAAGCTGCTCATCCAAACCTCTTTGGTCAGTAAAACAGGCTGAGATTCAAGCTCTTACTGGGAATTTCTAGTTGATTAATCAAGCCGGAAAAGTCACATGGGTCTCAATTTACAAATTATATTCTTTTTTGTACAAGAAGAATGAAAGGGTAGTTTGATCTTGAGTTCTTACCAGCTATCCTGCTTTGTCTGCTTCTCATTTGGTACCCAGAATTACACAGAGCTTTATAGCCATTGAGTCAAGGTCAATCCATAGCTGACCCTTCAGTAGGTTTTTCAGAGGCAGTAAATTACATAGGAAAAGACGGCCCATCTTTCACCCGTGGAGTTGCTGGTGAATTAAAATCATGTGCCTTTGGGTTGGCACCTTAGAGCAGGCAACACAAGTCCTTACCATTGTTATTGTTGTTGCTGTTGTTATGTGGCATCAAGTTGACTCTGACTCACAGTGACCCTATGGAAAACAGCTCTGAACCCTGTTCTATCCTGAACCAATTTCATCATCTCTGACACACCTACCCACCCACTACTCAGTCACGGAGTCAAGTCATCTCATCCAAGGTTTTCCTCTCCTGTGTTGGCCTTCTACTATTCCAAATATGATGTCCCTCTCCAAGGACTTGTTCCTCCCTGCTACATGCCCAAGCATGTCAAATGGAGCTTCAGAATCCTTGTCTCCAGGGAACAGCCTGATTTCACCCTCTCCAAGTGTATTTTAATGGTCATGGAAGAAGCATTTATTTAAGTTACTTTGTCCATCAGAGGGTTTCAAGAGAATTAAGCCAACCTAAATACCTTGAAATATAGGTGGGTTTTTTATTTATTTGTTTTGTTTTATAAAATTGTGTCCATTGAATTGTTTAAAATAAGATACTGTTTGCAGAAGTAACAAATTGGCTCACGGCTGTTCTTAAATGCAAAACTACAACCAAAAAAAAAAAAAAAAAAAGAAGAAGAAGAAGAAAAGGAAAGAGGAGATAAAGAAGCAGAGGGAAATTTGACAGGAAGGTGAAGGTCTAGAAATCTCAACCTCAAAAAGGCAAATGGCAATTTTCATTACTTTGGACATGTGCTTCCCTATTGAAGACCTAAGATGTGTGAAGAGCCATCTCGTTTAACTGTATGCAAAGGAGAGGGAAGGGTATGTTATACAGAAGAAATAGGTACAGTAACAATTCAAGTGATGATGAGATAGATTAACACGGTGACTGCAGCAATGGCCCCAACTGTCTCAGAGATAAGGATGGTACAGAATAGGTTGAGTTTCACGTCTGTTTTTATAAAGTCTTTATGAGTTGTTCTTAACTTTACAACACCTAACAGCAGCAACCACAGGGATAAAAGAGAAAGAAATAAGAGTTGTCTGTATTATAGTGTGTCCTTTTAGATTCAGGGCTCTGTGTTAAAAGTTCGTTGACACCAGCAAAGGCTAAGACACAGGAATGGTCCAAAGTAAGTCAGCCCTAAAAATGCTGAAGGAAAGAAAGACATTCATCCAGAACTGAAAGGTTGGGGGAGAGAGGCTTCCTTAGAGTTGGCATTCTGAATTTGATCCTTTGAGTTACGGTGCATGCTGAAAGAGTATTAAATATACCATGCAATGCCAAAAGAACAGTCAAGTCCATCCTGGAGAGGGTGAAATCAGGTTGCTCCTTGGAGGCAAGAATTTTGAAACTCAACCTCACATAATTTGGGCATGTTGTCAGAAAGTGTCAGTCCTTGGAGAAGGATATCATGTTTGGAAAGGTGGAAGATCAACACAGGTGAGAAAGACCCTGGGTTAGGTGGATTGAAACAGTAACTGTGGCAAAGGAAGTAAGTGTGTCAGAGATGGTGAGGTTGAACCAGAATAAGGGAGGGTTCAGAGCTATTGTTCTTAGGGTCACCATGACCCTTCAGCAGGTCACAGTCGATTTGACAGCATATACAAATAACAACAATGTAAACATAAAAAAAAAATCCCTTAAGATTGATAGTCAAAGTGATAAAGAAGATAAACTAGACCCTAGCAGTGAGCATCCTGAAAACATCATCTCCTACTGTAATAACAATAATAAATATGTATACATACCTTGCTCGCTGAAACTGTGGAGGACCTCATGCACTTGCTGCAGAGGGTCAAGAACTGCAGCCTTCAGAATGGATTGAGGCTCAATGTCAAGAAGACAAAGATTCTCACCACTGGACCAATAGGTAGCATCAGGATGGATGGTGAAGAGATTGAGATTGTCCACAGCTTCAGTTTGCTCAGCTCCACAGGCAACACTCTTGGCACCAGCAGCCAGGAAATAAAAAAAACGTATTGCGATGGGAAAGTCTGCTGTTAGGGACATCTCTAAAGTACTCAAGAGCAACGATGTCTCTTTGGAGACGAAGGTGCGCCTGATACAGGCCATGGTCTTTGCAATCACTTGTTATGCATCAGAGAGCTGGACAATGACTAGGGAGGACAGAAGGAGAATTGACGCCTTTGAGCTGTGGTGCTGGAGAAGTACTGAATGTACCATGGACTGCCAAGAAAGCAAACAGATTCAACCTAGAGAGGGTTAAACAAGGCTACTCCTTGGAGGCAAAGATTCTGGGGCTTCGTCTGACATACTTTGGACGTGTTGCAAAGAGAGACAGGTCTTTGGAGAGGGACAATATGCTGGGTAGAGTAGAGGGACAGTGCAGGAGGGGAAGACCCTCTATGAGGTGGATTGATTCATTGACTGGGGTAATCGGGATGGGTGTGTCAGAGGCAATGAGATTGGCACATGATAGAGCAGGGTTTAGGGCTGTTGTACATAGGGTCGCTATGAGTCGCAAACAACTCAACGGCACATAACAACAACAACAACAACAACAACAACAACAACAACATACATATCTGTAAGTAATAGGAGAGTGATGATATAAGGAACAATAAATGGTCAAGGAAACCAATCATGCCATCACAATAGCTTATTTTCTTCTTTTTTTGGCAGAGTTATGAATAGATGAAGGGAAAATGCAAGGTAAATAATATATCTCTTGTTGGCTGCGATCTGGTATGTCTCAGGAAATTTTAGTTATAAAATTAACTATACGATCACAAAGAAAGATTATTGGTAAATTGCAAAGTATCTGCTTTAGGAAGGTGAAGAAATGACTGCTGGGAATGGTCCTACTTAACTTCTTCTTCATCAGTTTGGAAGGAGTGAATTTCTCTCTGTGCTCATAAAAATTACAAGTTAAACTAAATCAAAGGCAAATACAAAGAAGTTCCCAACAAGGGAAGTTAGAGCCTGATTAGCAGCACTGGTGATGCTGCTGGAGCTCTGATGCATAGTTGGCTGCGAGCTGAGCTGCTAACTCAACGGCAGCACATTCCTGTTGGTTTTAGTTCACCGATGGCTCTGAGAGGGAATGATGGGCAGTCTTTTTCTGTGCAATGCACAGCCGTTGAAAACCTACTAGAGGGTCAGCTATGAGTAGCCTTTGTTCAGTGACAATGAATTTGTTTCGGCTACGGGTTGTTAGGTTTACTTTCTTGTGGTTGTTGTTGTTTGTCTATATGTTGGCACAGGGGATTAAACATTGGGTTATTAGCCAAAAGGTTGACAGTTCAAATGCACCAGTTATTTTGAGTGAGAAATGTGAGGTACTGGGCTTCCAGAAAAAAATTCTAGTCTTCAGGAAGATATGAAGATCTATAGGAAGCCCTATAGGACAGTCCTCTCTATCCTAAAAGGTCACTGTAAGATAGAACCAACTTGAGAGCAGTAGGCTTGGGTTTGTTATCCTTGTTTCTTTTTTTGCTTAGAAACAATTGGAAAAAAATGAGTTGTGTATTTTTTAATTTACTTTATCTCATGATAAGAATGAGAACTTGACAGAAAAATAGAGCAAGACAGACTTCTTGGACATTAGAACCCAAAAATCTACTGTCTTTGAGTCAATTCTAATTCATACTTACTCTACAAGCCAGGGCCAGAGTGTTTCCAGGACTGTGAATCTTTACAAAAGATGAATGTCACAACTTTCTCCCAATGAGTAGCTGATGGGTTTGAGCTACTTAGCAGATGAATACATTCATCATGGTGCTACCAAAACTCTTGGACATTGCAACCCTATGTAGTAAACAGATGCTTGTAGGAAATAGTATTTCAAGAAGCCCACCGTATTCCAAGTCCTACACTTGGAATCCACATTCTATAATAGATGGAGTCATTATAATTTGTAGTGGCTTTGATGGCACTTAATAGGAGGCACTTAACAAATTATCAGGAGGACACAGTCCCTGGAAAAAGACATCACTTAATGGTAAATAGGAACCATTTGGTTCCTTTAGTCTCATGGCAAAGAAGGCAGTTGTTCATGGAGACAGAAACATTCCATTACCTCTTTTTATTCCTGACTCTTATTCTTCCCTTGTTGTTCCAAGTTACTAGAGACCATAAGTAGAGACTGTAACTAGGATGACTGCATTTATAAATGTTGTTTTGATCAAAGATTTTATAAACAAATCCTGATCATAAAGAGGAAAAGCAGAACAAAATTTTGAATACTCACAGAATATGGATTAACCCCTTAAAACTATTGCCCTTATATACTCTTAAACTTTAAGCTAAAAGCATTCACTAACCTCTTAATACCAAACAAAATTAGGCTTATCTTATAAAGAATGTTTATCTTGACAACTATGCTTTTTAAGATCTACTGATGTAAGACCAAATTGACAACAGAAATTAAAAATATTAGACAGCAACTTTTATGCTAGTAGAGGATAGACAATTTGGAAATGAAGGGTGACAATGTTTGGGAAACTTGAAGAATGCAATCAATGCAACTGAATTATGCATGTTTTTGTTAGATGCAATCAAGTACAACCATAGGAATCCTATGAATAATAGGCCAGAACGCTGTCCTACCTGTGCCGTCCTTCCACTTACCGACACACTATACAGCCCACTGTAGCAGTCACCATGCCAATCTACCTGATTAAGGGTCTTCCTTTCTTCAGCCTTCCCTCCACCTTTCCAAGTATCAGATTCCTCTTTAAGAAACAGCCTCTCATTGAAAAACAAGGAACTCATGCAATATTATTCAAAATGGGTGACCCTGGAGAACATTATGCTGAGTTAAATATCCCAGTCACAAAAAGACAAATATTGTATGGTGCCACTGTTGTAGAACAGGACTGACCTTGGGGTTGGGGAGAGACTGAGTAAGATGGGTTCAA
>NW_006399849.1:2867740-2879707 GCF_000299155.1 Elephantulus edwardii | reverse complement strand
AAAAAAAGAAATAGCCTCTCCTAGCAACACTCCCAAAGGATGTGAGTCAAAATTTTAATTATCTTTGCTTCCAAAGACAACTATGGCAGCACTTTATTGAAGACAATTATTTGTTCTTATGGTAGTCCATGGGATATTTAGTACTCTTCTCCATTACAGGTCAAAGACATCAATTCTTCTTTTGTCATCCTCATTCATTTTCCAGCTCTCAGGTGTATAACAGGTTTTATGAAAAACTATATTCTGAATCGAATGCACCTTAGTCTTTAAACTGACATAATTGCTCCTCAATAATTTGAAGAGGTCCATGATTGCAGACTTTCCCAGTTCAATAAATTTCCTAATTTCCTTACTGCTGAAACCAAGAGTATTGATTTTGGATCCCAGTAAGATGAGGTTGTTTATAATTTCAATCTTCTCTTCATCTATCATGATATTGCCTATAGGTCCAGTGGTAAGAATTTTTGTTTTCTTGAGGTTGAGATACAATCCATATTGAAGGCTGTATTCTTCGATATTCTGCAACAAGTGCTTCAAGTCCTTCTCACTTTCATCAAGCAAGTTTGTGTTACATGCATAGCACAGATTATTGATGGGTCTTCCTATCTTAATGCTACGTGCTTCTTCATCAAATCCAGCTTCTTGAATAATTTGTTCAGAACACAGGTTGAATATCCACGGAGAGAGGCTACTACTGTGACTCAGTTCTTTCTTATTTAGTGCTTCTTTGCTCTGTTTGCACAACAGCCTAGATAGAGTTTTTTTAACAAGATATAGGCTGTTTCAAGAGCACAATTAAGTGTTCTGGGATTCCCATTCTTCTCAATGATAGCCATAACTTTTATGATACACACAGTCAAATAGCTCTGCATAGCCAAACAAGCCTAAACGGTCTTCTGATAGTCTTTACTTTCCAGCATCCATTTGGTATCAGCAACAGTATGGCTGTTGCCACAAACTCTTCTAAATTCTGATTGAACTTCTGGCAATTCCCTGTCTATGTACTGTTCTAGATGTTTTTGAATGGTCTTCCTTCAGCAGCATTTTGCTTGCATGTGATATTAGTGTCATTGTTTGATAGTTAATACATTCTGTTGCATCACATTTCTTGGTAATGGGAACAAATACAGGTCTCTTCCAGTCAGTCATCCAGACAGCTGTCCTCCAAATTTCATGGCATAGACTGGTGAGTGCATCCAGACCTACATCTGTTAGTTGAAACATGCCAATCAGTGTCCCACTGATTCTTCGAGCCTTATTTTGGCCAATGCCTTCCATGCAGCTCAATTTTCATTATCATTGGCTCTTGTTCATATGGTTTTTTTTAGTTGTCTCATGTACTTTGTACATGTTACTAGGATGTACTATTCCTTGGAGAGGGACATGATGTTGGGAAGAGTGGAGGGTCGGCGAAGAAGAGAAAGACTGTCAAACAGGTGGATTGACATGGTGACTGCTGCAATGAACTCTTGTGTGTCAGGAAGTGTGAGGATGGCACAGGACAGAACAGAGATCAGATCTTTTGTTCATAGGGTCACTATGAATCATGCTCAACTCAATGTCACCTAACAACACCAATAATTCTTTCTGATACAGTATGTTTTTTTCAACACTACATGGATCATTCAACATATTACCCATAGCATCCTTCAATATTGTGACTCAAGGCTTAAGTTTGTTTTTCAGTTCTTTCAGTCTGAGAAATGGAGAGCCAGTTCTTCCCTTTGTATTTTCCAATTTCAGCTCTCTTCACATACCATTATAGTGCTTTGGTTTCTCTTCTTGAGCTATCCTTTGAAATCTTCTTTTCATCTATTTTACCTCAGCATCTCTTCCCTTTGTTTTGGCTTCTTGGCACTCTAGTGCTATTTTTAGAGCCTTTTCTGACATCCATTTCATTTTTTCCCCTTTATCTTCTTTCTTTGTAAAGACCCTTTGCTCATTTCATGGATGGTATCCTTGATGTCATCTCATAAATCATCAGGTCTTCAATTATTGATTTTCAATGCTTCATATCTATTCTTAAAATGATTTTGAAATTTAGATAGAATAGACTCAAGATCATATTTTTTATCTCATGGTTTTGTTTTCATTTTCCTCAGCATCAACTTGAACTTGCACATAAGTAATTGGTGGTCCGTTCCACAGTCTACCCCTAACCTAGTTTTGACTGCTGATACTTCTCCAATTATTCTTTCCACAGATGTAGTCAATCTGATTATTATGAGATCCATCTGTAAAATTGTCATTAATGGTGTGTTTGTTTTATTTTTTAAGGTATTAATGATTAGTCAACTATTGATTATCTGCAATTTACTAATTATATTTCTATATCCAAGTCCATACTTTCTGACTATCATGCCTTCTTTATTGTTTCCAACTTTTGTGTTCTAGTCATCAATTATCAATATACATCTTGATTGTATGTTTGGTCAACTTTGGACTGTTGCTGTTGTTGTTATGTGCCATCAAGTCACTTGAGACTCATAGCGACCCTAAGTACAAGAGCTCTATATGTTGTTCTATCCTGTGCCAACCTAGCCATCTCAAATGTACTTATTCCCACTGCTCCAATCACAGAATCAATCCATCTCATCGAGGGTCTTCCTCTCCTTTGTCACCTCTCCACTCTGCCAAACATGATGTCCCTCTCCAAGAACCAGTCCTCCTTGCAACATGCCCAAAATATGTCAGACGAAGCTTCAGAATCCTTGACTCCAAGGAACGTTCTGGCCTGACCTTCTCCAGGACAAACCTTTTTGTTCTCCTAGCAGTCCATGGTATATTCAAAACTCTTCTCCAGCACCGAAGCTCAAAGGCATCAATTCTCTTTCTATCAACCCTATTCACTGTCCAACTCTCTGATGCATACCATGTAATTGCGAAGACTATAGCCCAGATCACCTTAGTCTCCAGTCTGAAGAGCTAAACAGAAACTTTCAAAAGGCAGCCTGGGATGACAAAGCTGAAATCAGAAAATCGAAAGGGCCGCATTTGCTCAGCATTTTTTAAGCTGAAGGAGCTGAAAAACAAACTCAAGCCACAGGTGGCAATACTTAAGGATACTTTGGGTAGAATGTTAAATGATCCAGAGAAGATGGAAGGAATACACAGAGTCACTGTATCAGAAGGAATTGGCTGACACAGAAGAATTTCATGAAATGATATAGGAGCAAGAGCCTGTGGTGATGAAGGAGGAAGTTCGAGTTGCTCTGAAAGAATTGGCAAAAAACAAGGCTCCAGGAGTTGACGGCATACCAATTGACATATTTCAACAAACAGACACTACCCTGGATGTTGTGCCAAGAAATCCTGAGAACAGCCAGCTGGCCCACTGAATGGAAAAGATCAATATTTGTTCCCATTCGAAAGAAAGGTGACCTAACAGAGTGTGGAAATTATCGAACAATATCATTAATATCACATGCAAGCAAGATTCTGCTGAAAATTACCCAAAAACGTTTGGAGCAATATGTCAACAGAGAACTGCCAGATGTTCAGGCTGGATTTAGCCGAGGTCATGGTACTAGGGATATTGTAGCTAATGTTAGATGGATCTTGTCAGAAAGCAGAGAATACCAGAAGAATGTCTATCTGTGCTTCATTGACTATGCAAAGGCTTTTGACTGTGTGGACCACAACAAGCTGTGGCTGACTCTGAGAAGAATGGGAATCCCAGAACATTTGATTGTGCTAATGTGAAACTTATACTTGGACCAAGAGACAGTTGTCAGAACAGAGCAAGGAGACACTACATGGTTCAAAATCAAGAAGGGGTCAGTCAGAGATGTATTCTGTCTCCATACCTTTTCAATCTGTATGCAGAATAGATTAGCAGAGAAGCTGGGCTGTATGAGGAGGCATGTGGCATCAGGATTGGTGGAAGAATCATCAACAACCTGCATTATGCAGGTGACACAACCCTGCTTGCTGAAACTGAGGAGGACCTGAAGCACTTGCTGAAGAAGATCAAGGACTGCAGCCTCCTATATGGACTGAAGCTCAAGATCAAGAAAACAAAGATTCTCACCAGTAGGCCAATTGGCAGCATCAGTATGGATGTTGTGATAGTTAACAGTTTTCGTTTACTTGGTTCCACAGTCAACACTCTTGGTAACAGCAGCCAGGAAATCAACAGAAGAATTGTAATGGGAAAGTCAGCTGTGAGGGACCTCTCAAGAGTACTGAAGTTTGGACTGTAGGATTTGGTAAAAATTTTCAATTTCCTCCTTTTTGGCTTTAGCTTTAGGAGCACATATTTGAATAATTGTTGTATTAACAGATCTTCCTTGTATGGTAGTATATGGTTCATATCCTATCTCTCACAACACTGTGCTTCAGGGCTGAACTTAAAATTGGCTTTTTAACTATGAATAAAATACCACTCTTTTTCTGTTTTTCATTATCAGCATAATATATATCATGTGATTATCTGATTTAAAGTGGCCAAAGCTAGTCCATCTTTTCTCACCAATACCTAGACAAGGGTCAACCATAGTGGACAGTTTTTATTAGAGCTCTCAAATTAAGAAAGATTAGTAAGTAGGATTGGCCATCCACTTCTTAAATATCAGGCATCTGAAAAACCTATAAACAGTAGATGAACACAGATACAGTATTAGAGGCAGAGCTCAGACTATAAGTCATTCAAAATGAGGGATAATAGTGGCAAACATCCTTTAATAATTGGGTCATGAAATGTGCACAGCATGAATGCTGGTAAACTATAAGTTATGAAAAATGAAATGGAATGCATGAACATCAACATTTTAGGCATTACTGAGATGAGATGAGGCTGGCTTTAGCCACTTTGAATTGTGCATGTAGAAATTGTTCAATTGGTGTGTGTTCTGTAGTGAATATTTTCAATAACATAATTTAAAAATGAAATAGATTTTTAAAGTCATATCATAAAATGTATTTTAAACTGCATGGCTATTCCAAGGTAAATATAAAAATATGTAGGATGCAGTTAGAGTAGTGCTAGAGGGAAATTTACACTACATTAAAAACCCCAACTCTCAAAAACTCATTGCTATCAAGTTGGAAATAACTCAGCTTATCCTCCATTAGTTTTCTGAGCCTATAAATCACATGAAAAGAAATGGGCCAACGTTCTTCCAAGAAATTGCTGGTTGTCTCAAACCTCCAGAGAGGCACAGACAGAATGGTAGCAGGCCAACTATGCCACCAGACTTAAGTCAATAATCTAATCACCCACCTTAAAAAGAAAGGTTCAAGTCAATAATAATATCCACCTTAAAAAAAATAGAAAAAGAAGCTAAAATTAGATCCAAACAAACATGTTGTTGTTATGTACCTGTGAGTCATCTGTAAAGCAGTTCTGAAGCCTGCCCTGCCCTGAGCCAGTCTCACTGATTCCAACACACCTACCCCCATTGCTCCAGTTAGTAGGTCAATCCATCTCATCCGGGGTCCTCCTCTCTTGCATTGTCCCCACACCCTTCCAAGCATAATATCTTTCTCCAAGGACTGGTCCCTCCTAGCCATGTACCCAAAGTACATGAGACAGAGCTTCAAAATCTTAGCCACCAAGGAGAAACTTAGTTTCACCTTCTCCAAGACAGAACCGTTTCTTTCCTTGGTGGTCCAAAATTTTCTTGGTGGTTCAAGGTTCTTCTCCAGCACCACAATCCAAAGGCATCAATTCTTCTTCTGTCATCCTTTGTCATTGTACAGCTCTCTCTGATGCATAACAAGTAATTGTGAAGACCTTGGCCTGGGTCAGTCACCCCTTAGCCTCTAGACTGACATTGCTGCTTTTCAGTACTTTGGAGAGGTCCCTGATAGCAGATTTTCCCAGTGCAATTCATCTTTTGATTTTCTACTTGCTGGTGCCAAGAGTGTTGGTTGTGGAGCCAAGCAAGCTTTAATTGTTAACCTCAATCTCTTCTCCATCGATCATGGTGCTGCCAATGGGCCCAGAGATGAGAATATTTGTTTTCTTGATGTTGTCCTTCAATCCATATTGAAGACTACCACCCTTGACCTGCATCAAGTGCTTCAGGCTCTCCTCAGTTTTGGCAAGTAAGATTGTGTTATCTGAATAAATGGGTTGTGGATGAGTCTTCTAATCCTGTTGCCACATTCCTCCCTCCTCATAAAGTCTAGCCTCCTAAATGATTTGTTCTGCGTACAGATTGAAAAGGTATGGAGACAGAATACATCCCTGACATACTCCTTTCCTGATTTTAAACCGTGCAGTGTTTCCTTGCTCTATTCTGAGGACTGCTTCCTGGTCCAAGTATAGGTTTCACAAAAGCTCAATCAAATGCTCTGGGATTCCCATTTTCCTCATAGTTAGCAACAACGTGTTGTGATCTATACAGTCAAATTCCTGTGTATAGTCAATGAAACACAGACAGGAATTCCTCTGATATTCTTTGCTTTCTGCAATGATCCATCTGACATTGGTGATGATGTCATTAGTGCCATGACCTCCTCTGAGATAGGTTAGGTGGGACATTTTGAATCAGACGATCATATGATCTACTACCCCGGAGATGAAAAGGTGAAGAAAAAAAAATAGGGTCATTTTCATAGTTAAAAAGGCTGGTTTTAGATCCATGTTGAAATACAATATTTTGAATGACAGGATAATATTCATATGCATACAAGGAATACCACTATCATTCTAATTATGTACCAAAAAGCCAGAGCCAAAGAGGAGGAAATAGATTACTTCTACCAACCTTTGCAGTCAGAAATTGATCAAACATGTAACCAAGATGCATTAATAATAATGGGTGATTGAAATGTGAAATCTGAGAACCAGGAAGAAGGATCAGTCATTTGAAAACATGGACTTGGTGACAGAAATGAGGTTGAGAATAGAAGCATAGAATTTTGTATAACCTATGATTTATTAATTGAAAATACCTTTTATAAGAAACATAAATGCAGATTATACACATGGATTTCACCTGATGGTATGCACAGCAAGGGGAAGGAATATATCTGTGGAAGCAATCAGTGGAGGAGTTCAATATCAGCAGTAAAAACTAGGCCAGGTGCAGATTGCTGAAAAGACCATAAACTACTCATATGCAAGTTCAAATTAAAGCTAAAGATGGTCAAAGTGAATAAAGTGAATTTAAAGGATAAAATATTAAATATTAACTGTTGTTAAGTGTCTGTGACTCATAGTGACTCTATGTACAATACCTCTGAAGAGCATAAACAATGAAATAAAAAAAGAGAGAAAAAAAGTATGTAAAACAGGTTCTTTATTAGAAAGAAGTTGAAAAAATGGGCCGGGCTGGGGGCACAAGTCTAAAATTAGGTTTCCCTACCTGGGAACAACAAAGCCTTTTAGATAGCGAATTCTTTGTTGTAGAGGTGTGTCTTATAAACTGTAGATATGTAACAGCATCCTTGAACTCTACATAGGGGCTTAATAGCTGTGGCAATTCAAAATGTCTTCGTATGTTGTCACTTGAAAGGCTGGAGGTAGTGTGAACCACTGCTCTAGTCAACATTACTAAGAAATAGTATTTTAAAATACTTTAAAATTTGTCTGGGGATGTATTTGATTCAGTCATTACTTGAAAGTGTTTTGACTACTTTCTGAATATATAATAACACTATTTTGTTGCTTTTTTATTTAAGACTGTAACAACAATGTATTATCAAGAGAGGATGATTTCTATTTGTTTTTAAGATTTTGTAATAATAATTTTGTTACTTATATATATATTTTATACTGAAGAATTTTCAATACCACTCAAAACAAATACTAGTGACAAGAAAATGCACTGCAGTCCTGAGGGCACATAGTTCGAGGCCACCAGCCACTCTGCGGGAGAAGGGTGGGGAATCTCCTCTCGTGCAATTCACTTTCTCTGAAAACTTACCGAGGGTCAGCTGTGGATTTGTTCTGACTCAACAGTAAAAAACAATTACAGTTCTGGATAAATGTTATATAAAAACCACTTAGTTCAACTTTTTCAAAAACATTGTTCATATTTTATACTTTTGTGGTTTTAAGTAACTAAGAGAGGAGTGAAGAATATTAAATATACCATGGACTGTCAAGAGAACAAACACACTTGTCTTGGATGAAGTGTAGCCATCATGTCCTTTTAGGCAAAAATAGTGAGACATTATCTCATATAATTTGAACATCTTAAGTAAAGAAGACCAGAAGCACTTTCTGGGAAAGATCAAGGACTTCAATATGGATTGAAGCTCAACATCAAGAAGACAAAGATTCTCACCACTGGGACAATTGACAGCACCATAGTAGATGGAGAAGAGACTGAGGTTGTTAGCAATTACAGCTTGCTCAGATCCACAATCAACACTCTTAATACCAGTAACCAGGAAATCAAATAATGAATTGCATTGGAAAAAGCTGTTGTCATGGACATCTCCAGAGTACTGAAGAGCAATGATGTCAGTCTAGATACAAAGGTGCACCTAATCCAGGCCATGCTCTTCTCAATTACTTGTTATGCTTCAGAGAGGTGGACAATGACTAAGGGTGACAGAGCAAGAATAGATAACTTCAAGTTGTAGTGCTAAAGAAGAGTCTTGAATATACCATGGATTACCAAGAAAACAAATAGGTCTGTCTTAGAGAGAGTGAAACCAAGTCTTTCCTTGGAGACTAGGATTTTGAAGCTCCACCTCACTTACTTTGGGCATGTGGCCGGGAGAGATCGGTCCTCGGAGAAGAACATCATTCTCAGAAGGGTAGATGGACAGCACAGGAGAGGGAGACTCTGGGTGAGATGGATTGATACAGTAATGATAGGGTGGTATTAGTGAGTTCAGAATTCTCTATATACGTATCAATTATAAAACCAGATTTATATAACTCTAAAATTAACATCAGTTTTCTTCAGCCTGTAAAACTAGTTACTTTGTGCTGTCGAGTCGCTTGTGACTCATAGCGATCCTATGGACAACAGTCCTAAACTCTGCTTTGTCCTGTGTCAATCCCACTGTCTCTGATATACCCTTCCCGATTACCCCAGTCACTGAATCAATCCACCGCATCGAGGAGCTTCCCCTCCTGCACTGTCCCTCCACACTCCCAAGCATGATGTCCCTCTCCAAGGACTGGTCCCTCCTTACAACATGTCCAAAGTGTGTCAGATGAAGCCTTAGAATCCTTGCCTCCAAGGAGCTTCCCAGTTTAACCCTCTTCAGGATGAATCGGTTTCTGTTTTTACAGTCCATGGTACATTCAATACTCTTCTCCAGCACCATAGCTCAAAGGCATCAATTCTCCTTCTATCCTCCTTGGTCATTGTCCAACTCTCTGACGCATAGCAAGTGATTGCAAAGACCATGGCCTATATCAGATGCACCTTAGTCTCCAGAGGCACACAATTACTCTTCAGTACTGTGGAGAGGTCCCTAATAGCAGACTTTCCCATGGCAATATGTCTTTTAATTTTCTGGCTGCTGGTGCCAAGGGTGTTGACTGTGGAGCCAAGCATACTAACACTGTGAATAATATCAACCTCTTCATCATCCATCCTGATGCTGCCAATTGGTCCAGTGGTGAGAATCTCTGTCTTCTTGACATTGAACCTCAATCCATATTGAACGCTGCAGTCCTTGACCCTCTGCAGCAAGCATTTCAGGTCCTTCTCAGTTTCAGCAAGCAGGGTTGTGTCATCTGCATAACACAGATTGTTGATAGATCTTCCACCAATCCTGATACCACATTTCTCCACATAGAGCCCAGCCTCCTGGATAATCTGTTCTACATACAGGTTGAGAAGGTATGGAGACAAGACACATCCCTAGCATACACCCTTCCCAATTTTGAACCATGCAGTGTTTCCTTGCTCTGTTCTGAGAACTGCCTTTGGTCCAAGTATAGGTTTCACATTAGTATGATCAAGTGTTCTGGGATTCCCATTAGAGTAGTTTAATATTTCTCTTTACCAGGTGAGGAAATGCATCTATCCTAGATCCTGGTGAGGCTGGTTCTCCAGTCATATGTAAATTGTATCTTAACCTGCCTGTTTATCAAGAAGGGGACTGTACCCTTCCTGAATTATTAGTACTTACATATGAACTATTCCTTTCAGATGTAGAATTACTTTTTTTTTTACTAACAAAATTCATTATTAAGTGAGTTTCACCCTTGTATATAAGCACATGACCACTCCCAGACTGGGAGGCAGTCTTGGAGGTGACTTGCTGTCTCTCAGATCTGCGTAATTAAGTGCTTATGGATATTGCAATCCATTTGTCTTGTTGGTGATTGACTGTGGAAAGAACCCTTTGTGTTCAGTTACAGTAACTGAGGTGATGGGGTTTAGGTTGTCAGAATTAGTGAGATTGGCTCAGGACAGAGAAGGGTTCAGAGCATAGGGTCGTTATACATTGCAGGCAACTCAATGGCACATAACTACAATAACATACTATGACCAGAACTGTCATCCACTTCTTAAATAATATGTCTCTGGAAACTCTGTGAACTTTAATAAATATAAGTGGCTGCAGAGAGGCTTCAAGCCTTTTGTTCATAGGGCTGCTATGAGTCATGCTCAACTCAAAGTCAATCAACAACAACAACAACAACAATCAGAAGGGACCAGACTGTAGAGAAAGATGGCCTGGCACAGTGGTTTCAACAGTGAACACAGCAGTAATTGTGAAGGTGAAACATGACTGGACAGCATATTGCAATGTTGTACAATAGGACCACTGTAAGTAGAAGCCGGCTTGACAGCACCTAACCACTATATGCTGAAAATTACTTTTTTTGTAGAATGTCAATTCTATTAGTTTCATTTAAGTTTTTTAAAATATTTTTTATACTGGTTCACTTACAAAGTTTGTATGAATTGTTTTTCACATTGGGTATTTCCCATTTCCTTAACCCAGCCCTCTACCTATCAAATGGTAAAAATCTTCTCCACAGTTAAAGGAAGTTTATGCCATGTACAGAATTTTAGATTGACTTACCCTCCTCCCCCTTTCAATCCTCGTGCACTTAGGTTGCATATTTTCTGACAAGAATTCTGTTGTAATTCTTAATTTTTCCCTTTGAGTCTTAAGAAGGTTCACTGCACTTTCAATGTTCTTGCCCTCCCCTGACATGGCCAGGAGGGACTGGTCCTTGGAGAAGGACATCATGCTTGAAAGGGTGGAGAGACAGTGCAGGAGAGGAAGATCTTGGATGAGATGTGTTGACATCTCAGATAGTGAGGATAGGTGTGTCAGAGTCAATGAGACTGGCTCAGGACGGGGTAGGATGTTGTACATAGGGTCACTAAGAGTTGCAGGAGACTCAACAGGACATAACAACAATGGCCACCAGAGCAGCAGTAAGCATTCACCAGTGAATAAGGAAAATAACGTTTGTTGTCAACATTAAAAAATTGAATTGTACATTCCCCCCTCCCCAAAAGTATTGTCAACTCAACTAGATTATGATTCTCAATATTGTGAAATTATTTTGTATGTTGTAAATCCTAACCAAGATGATTTTGATAAAATTAGAGGAAGTTCTGTAATGACCTATCTTTTATAGATGTGATCAGCTTATCAGTTTTAAGGGGATAAGGATAGGATGCAGCATCATTCATAAAGGTATAGCCCTTATTGAGATTAAGAGAAGTTTCCTTGTCGTGTGACTTGCATTGCCTTTTTAAAAAAAAATAAAAAGATAAAAGGAAAGAGAAGAAACAGAGATTAGAGGGACCACAGTACCATTAAGAAAGGAAATTCAGAAATAGAATTAAATTCTGTGGACTCAGGAAAACTCCTAGAACCAAAAGCCACAAAGAAAAAAAAGCTATCCCTGAAGGTCGTGTCCTGAATTCAGAATTCGAGTCTCCAAAAGTGTGAAAGAACAAGTTTGTCTGTTAAAGTCACCCACTGTGGTACTTTTGGTAAAGCAGCAATAGATTACTAAAATACTCTTCTCCCATAATGTAAGATATTTATCCCACAGAATAAATAGAAGTATCTGGAAAGGAA
>NW_006399849.1:2864818-2867302 GCF_000299155.1 Elephantulus edwardii | reverse complement strand
AACTTTTAAGATGGATCACATTATATCAAGAAAACATCTCAATCAAGAGATTTTTGGAAAAAGTATCCATTAAAGTACATTTCAACATCAAGAAAAATCCTCACCAAATAGGGAACAACATGATAGATAGAGAAAAGATATGAATTGTCAATTATTTCATCTAACATAGATCCACAATCAATAACCTTGGTGGTATCACTCAGGAAATCAAAAGATGTGTTGAACTGTAAAAGTCTGCTATCAAGGACCTCTCCAAAATTCTGAAGAGCAAAAATGTCAGTTTAAAGACCAAGATGTATTTGATTCATCCATTTTTTGTTTGGTTTTTTTTCAATGACTTTCTATTCATCTGGGAGTTGGTCAATGAATAAAGATAGAAGAATTGACACCTTCGAGTTGTGGTGCTAGAGTAGAGTATTAAATATGCTGTGGACTGCCAAGAGAACAAGGGAATATATGTTGGAGAAGGTGAAGATAGGGTGCTTCTCAGAAAGAAGGATGGCAAAATTTTACCTCACATGCTTTAGACAGGTTGTTATTCTGTTGTTAGGTGACACTGAGCTGAATACTACTCATAGTGACCAGGTGAATGACAAATCTAAATTCTGTCCTATCCTGTGCCCTCTTCACAATCTCTAATACATTGGAGCCCATTGTTACAGTCATTGTGTTACTTCAGCCACCTGGCTGTCTTCCTCTACTTTGCTGCCCTCCACCTTCCCAAGAATGATGTCCCTTTCCAAAGAGCAAGCTCTCCTAGAATCATGCCAAGAGATGTGAGATGAAGCTCCTCCCTCCTTGCCTCTAAGCAGCATTCTGCCTTCACCTTCTCCAAGACATGCCTGTTCTTTGGCAGTTCACAGGATATTCAGTACTTTTTTCTAACACCACAGTCCAAAGGCATCAGTTCTTCTGTGTTTCTTTTCCATTGTCCAGTTCTGAATCAGGCACAACTTAGTCCCTAAACTGACATAAATGACATGTTGTCAATCACCGGGCATGTTGTTAGGAGGAAAGCGTTCTTGAAAAAGGATGTCATGCTCAGAAAGTGGATGATCAGGGAAGAGAGAAAGACCTTCAGCGAGATGATTGATACAGTGACTGTAACAATGGGCTTAAGTGTGCTACAGATGATAAAGATGTTGCAGGAAAGAGCCAAGTTCAGATCTGTTGTTCATTTTCACTATAGGTCATTGTCAACTTGTTGACAATAACATCTCTTCGACCCTAGGGCCTATGTATTTTCTTAATGACCGGCACTTGTCCTGTAACAACTTGTTAGTAATTGTAGTTGAGTTCTTCTTATCATTGTCCAACTGCATCTGCTCCAGGTAAGCAAATATTTTCTCTTGAAATCTATTTGCAGCTCAGATTCTGGTTCACTCTAGGCTAAACAAAAATGAACTGAGTCAAAATTCTGCTTTATTATTATCTATTATTCCTCAACTATCCTATAGATGAGACTCTGAGTATTGCATTTGAGTGTTGAGAAGCCAGAGCTAAAGGGAGAAACCAAGAAATCAGAGAGCTGAACAGAAAATTTCAAAGGGCAGCTCGGGATGACAAAGCAAGATACTATAATGAAATGTGCAGAGCTGGAGTCAGAAAATTAAAAGGGCCGAACTCACTCAGGATTTCTTAAGCTGAAGGAGCTAAAAAACAAATTCAAGCCCTGAGTGGCAATACTTAAGGACACTTTGGGTAGAATGTTAAATGATCCAGGAAGTATCACGAGAAGATGGAAGGAGTACACAGAGTCACTGTATCAGAAGGAATTGGATGACACAGAAGAATTTAATGAAATAACATATGAACAAGAGCCTATGGTGATGAAGGAGGACGTTCAAAGTGCTCTGAAGGATTTGCCAAAAAACAAGGCTCCAGGAGTTGATGGCATACCAACTGACATATTTCAACAGACACTGCTCTGGATGTACTCACTAAGTTGTGCCAAGAAATCTGGAGGACAGCCAGCCGGCCAACTGACTGGAAAAGATCAATATTTGTTCCCATTCCAAAAAAAGGTGACCCAACAGAGTGCGGAAATTATCGAACAATATCATTAATATCAAATGCAAGCAAGATTCTGCTGAAAATTATCCAAAAACATTTGGAACAATATGTCAAAAGAGAACTGCCAGATGTGCAGGCTGGATTTAGAAGAGGTCATGGTACTAGGGATATTATAGCTAATGTTAGGTGGATCTTGGCAGAAAGTAAAGACTACCAGAAGAATGTCTACCTGTGCTTCATTGACTATGCAAAGGCTTTTAACTATGTGGATCACAACAAGCTGTTGTTGACTCTGAGAAGAATGGGAATCCAGAACATTTGATTGTGCTAATGCAAAACCTGTACTTGAACCAAGAGACAGTTGTCAGAACAGAGCAAGGAGACACTACATGGTTCAAAATCAAGAAGGGGGTCATTCAGGAGTGTATTCTGTCTCCATACCTTTTCAATCTGTATGCAGAATAGATCAGC
>NW_006399849.1:2852954-2864108 GCF_000299155.1 Elephantulus edwardii | reverse complement strand
ATTTGAGATGGCTAGCTTGGCACAGAATAGAATGAAGTTTACAACAACAATCCTATAGGATCCATCCAAGTTGTTTTCCTTTTTTTTTCTTTTGGTTGGTATAAAAATGGTGAGGCAATGCTCTTTGCAAATGTCTTCATCTCAAAATAGATCAGGAAGTCTTAGGTTTGAAACTAGATCTCATTCTGTTCTTTGGCAGAACTTTCAGGGATTCGGGGATTTGGAATTAAAGACTCTGGTGGAGATAAGAAAACATACTCCCATTGTATGTAAATGATAGCTAATGTTTGTGTTGATTTGAATGTTTTGACACACTTACGTAGGGCCCATTTTGAATATTTTTCCATTGTGCTTCTTATCAAGTCAGCAAAATCTTTAGAAGTTTTCCGGTGTTGAGGAAGCATATGACTTGCTTCATTACACATTTATTTACCCTGGTAATAGTTCAGAGCAGCTTTTTTAAACCACTTCATTTCAAAAGTATAAAGCCAACAGGCTATTTTTCTATTTAAAGAAAGAGAGGAAATCATTTGATTCATAGTATGCCAGATGAAAGGGACGCTTAAAATTGTGACATCGTCTGTGCATGTAAAAAGCAGAGTGTGCACCTGTCATAACCGTGAGATGAGATATGAATATTCTATACATATATGATTAATCAAAATCCATGCAAAAATATCAGCTAGATCAGAAAAGTCAGAATCGATTAAAGCATGTTTAGCTTATCTGTATTGTTCGGATATCACATAGATTAGAATAGAAGCCAGTGTGATAGTGTTGGAACAAAAGACTTGTCAACCTGACACTATTTTAAACACAGAAACAAATGGAATCTTGCAAACCAATTCTGATTAACTAAATCTGACTCTACCTTGAAAAACATAATGGTATTTTTATGATTTTAATGTGGTTATCAGGACATCCCTTCTATTCTAAAATATCTGGACACATAATCTTCAGGTACTCAGAAAAACATCTTCAATTTAAGAATAACAATACCAGCAGTATGCCAGCCACATACAGGAAGACACAGGTCAAGCTTGTTTCTATAAACTCACTTGAAGGAAGCCTTTTGCAGGTAGAACTTGTCTAAGCAAAGGGTGGAACTTCAAAGGATACACAGGGGAAGTAAGTATATGAAAACTAAAGAATCAGGTGTACAAGGAAACTATTAACATCTTGGAGTCAGATGACATTGAGAATCTCAAGTCTATTCTCCCCTATTCCTTCCTCTGGGTAAATCTCAGGTAAACTGAGAGAGAACAAAATTCCAATTGACTTCCTCCATTGCTATTGTGTCAGGAAAGGCTGAAGAATGTAGAACAGTTGGGTAGGCATGTCTAGAGGTTGGATCTTTAGAGGTGTGTCTTAACAAAGAGAGTAGCCATAGGGACAATCTCCAGAACGTGTCCTCAGAGGGCATGTGTGTGTAGATGTCCCATGCATCATCAACATGTCCATACTGCGTTGTGGAAATAGCTACTTCGTCATGCCTTTTACTGTCATATTGCCCACCTGAGGATCAAATCACATATACTCTGAGGAACAGCAAGAAAATCAGACAGATGTAAGCTTGCTCCTGCTTTCCGTCCTCATTCTCTGTTTCTTCTGATATTTAGTCCCATTTGGCTCTTAGAGTCCATTCCTCAGGGACCCAGCAGCCTCCCTCCTGTCAATGATGCATATCAGAGTTTCTGATAGAAGCACCTGCTAATGCTCTTGCCTGGGTTGGTAAAGGGAAAGTAGGAAAGCTGTTTCAATAGGGCTGTGTGCTTTTTTGGTAAAAATCTCCTATTTCTGCCCGAGCTATTAATGTTTTCAATAAAGACAAATTCCTCTTTTGTTTTCAAGAAGAACATTGTTCTGGAACAATATAAATTTTCAAATCCATATATTTTTATATTAAAATTTAATTAGAAATCAGGACAACACATGGCCATTCTCCAATTGCTGGAATTCTGATTCACCGTGATCCCATGTATGTCATGGTTGCACTGTATGTGATGGGTTGTCAGTGCCTCATCTTTTTCAGAAGTAGATCACTAAGACTTTCTTCCAAGGAACCACTGGGCAGACTTGAACCTTCAAGCTTTTGGTTAACAGCCAAGTAGAAACAAAAGTAATAGCTTTCTTCATCCCAACAAAACTCATATTTAATGCAAGGGTCCACCAGGCCTTCACACACCCAGTGAGATGCTGGTGAATCTGATCTCATTGCAGCGACCAGAGGAGTATGTTTTATTTGAATGTTGTTATTGTTGTTTTGTGTCATTGAATTGACTATGACTCATAATGACCCTATGAACAATAGCTCTGAACCTCATCCTATCCTGAGTCAACCCCATCATCCCTGACATAACTGACCCCACTGACACAGTTACTGTGTCAGTTCATCTCACCCAGGGCCGCCTTCTTCTGTGCTGACCCTCTACCTTCTAAGCCTGATGCCCTTCTCTAAGAGCTGTCCTCTCCTGACAGTATGCCCAAAGCTTGTGAGATGCAGTTTAAAAATCGTTGCCTCCAAAGAGCAAACTGGTTTCATCTTCTCTGGGATAGATTTGTTTGTTCCCTTGACAGTCTATGGTATTTTCAGTACTCTTTATCGACATCACAACTTAAAGGCATTGATTCTTCGTTTGTCATGTTTAGTCACTGTCCAGGTCTTAGTTGTATAGCAAGCAATTGAGAAGACCATGGCCTGGATCAAGCACATCTTAGTCTATAGACTGACTTTATTGATCTTTAACACTCTTGAGAGGTCCTTGACAGCAGATTTTTCCAGTGAAGCTCATATTTTAATTTTCTGAATGCTGGTTCCAATGGTGTTGAAAGTGGGTCTGAGCAAGATGAAATCTTGACAGTCTCAATCTTCAACACAACAACAATATCATGATGCTACCTATTGGCCTAGTGGTGAGGATCTCTGTTTTTTTGATGTTGAGATGCAGTCCATATAGAAGGCTGTAGTCCTTGATCTTCTGAAGCAAACGTTTCAAGTCCTCCTCTGCTTCAATAAGCAAGGTTGTGTCATCTGCATAACATACATTGTTGACAAGTTTTCCTCCAGTCCTAATGCCCCATTCTTCTTCATAAAGTTGAACTTCTCAAATAGTCTGTCAGCATATAGATTGAAATAGTACAAAGGATACATCCCTAACAAACTCCTTTCTTGATTTCAAACCATGCAGTGTTTCCTTGCTCTGTTCTATGTCAAATCCACCAGCTGCTCTGGAGTCAAAAGATGGACAATTTCCTCCCATGTGATTTACAGTCTCTAAAAACCTACCAGAGGATCAGCTACAAGTCAGCTCCAACTCAAGGGCATATAACAACAACAAAATGACACATATGGCTGGAGAATAACAAAGATTGTGAGGATGGCACAGAATAGGGTATGGTTCAGATTTATCTGTCATAGGATAATTTTGGCACATGACCAGGAGGGACCAGTTCTTGGAGAAGGACTTCATGCTTGGAAGGGTGGAGGGTAAGCACAGGAGAGGAAGACCCTTGATAAGATGGATTGACACAGTAACTGGGGCAGTGTGATTAGGTGTATTAGAGTAATTGAGACTGGCTCAGGATAGGTCAGGGTTCAGAACTGTTGTACATAATAGGGTCGCTATGAGTTGTGGGTGGCTCAACGGAACATAACAACACAACAGGGTAATTATGAGTCTGAGATGACTCAATGGTACCTAATAACATATGTGAAAGTTATTACCATGTTGGATAATACCAAGAAGCAGTCATTCGAACAGAACAGGGTGATGCTGCATGGTTTAAAACCAGGAAATAGTGAATCCAGGTAGTTTGCTTTCTCCATAACCTATTCAGTCTATAAGATGAGCAAATAATTCAGGAAGCTGCACTATATGAATAAAAATGTGCCATCAACTTTGGAAAAAGACTCATCAATAACGTATGTTTTGCAGATTATACAACATGAGGCATTTACTGAAGAAGATCAAAGAATTACAGTCTTCAGTATGCATTACATCTCAACATCAATAAAACAAAAATCCTCACCACTGGACTAATAGACAGTATCATGAGAGACAGAGAAGAGATGAAAGTTACTAAGGATTTTATATTACTTGGATTCACAATCAGCATCCACAATAACCACTATGGATCAAAAGATGTGCTACATTGGGCAAATATGCTGTCCAAGATCTCTTTAAAGTGCTAATGAACAAGTTATCTTTGTACATGATTTAAGCCATGATCTTTTCAATGGCTTCAAACCCATGCAACGGGGAGTGAGAAAGAGTGAAGGGAAAGGGATGCCTTGGAAGGGTGGTGTCGGTGAAAAGAATTGATTATTCCATGGACTGACAAAAGAATAAAGCAAAACCTTCTTAGAGGAAGTGTAACCATGATGATCTTTACAGGCAAAGGGGGTTAAACTTCATTTCACATATTAGACATGTCGTCAGGGAGCGGCCAGTCCTTGGAAAAATACCTGCTGGGAAAACTAGAGAGTTAGTGAAAAAGGATCTTCAGTGAGATGGATTGACACAGTGACTGCTCCAAGGGGGTTGAATATGACAGAAATATTGAGGCTGATGCAGGACAGGCAAGGTTCCAAACTGTTGTTCATAGGCTCACCATGAGTCATAGCCAACTCAACAGCACCTAACAACACCACTACCAGCGTCAGTAGCAGGTTCAGAGACAGGCAGGAAATTCAGTTTAAATTGCAGAGAATGAAATGAGACGTTTGCAAAGGACTTCTGGGGAATTAGTCTTTGCTGCTGTTTTAAAGTAATAATCTCTCCCTTTGACAATGTATGACTGTATTAGTCTGCAGCCCATGAGCTGCTGACACTCATGTTTTAAATACAAGAGGAAACAGCATTGGGATGGAGTTGTTTCTATGATAGAAGAGTGAGTCCTAATGACAGTATTGAACTTTTTTATTAATTCATTAATTTATTTTTCATTTTAATGAACATCTACAGAGATTTTGGAATTCCACTCATTCATTGTTGCACCCTTCTCCAACCCCCCACCCCCTGTTTGCTCCTCTCCTTGAAAAGCAAAAGAAAAACTCCCTCATTGGTCCACACACACACACACAGATCCCCCAACCCCACCCCCAACCTCAAATATAATCCACTCTGCAACCCTCATTCCATACTCTTATGATAAACATAATACCCTAAAATATAATACTTTTAAAGAATAGTATTGAACTTTTGTATCAGTTCCTGAAATCTGTTCTTCTGGGAATCCTATCATATAAACCAATGCATTTCATAGTCACTACTTAAGTTATTAGGAATCAAGTTTCTATTACTTCTAGTTCAGAGCCTTTTACTACGTGTAACAGATTCTAGAACGTATATTTCTTCCTTTCATTTTAAAGTCTCTAAAACTGGGAGGTCTTACAAATTAATCTGGTTGCATCTTTTCCTTTGTGGGTACACAAAATAAAAATATGTCTTACAACCAATCCAATGTCACAGATTTTATAAAATTATTTAGATTTGATGAGTAATCAGGTTTCTGGGGTTTGGTTTTGTTATTTTCCCTTTTGTTACAGTTCTTCAGTGTTCAGCTTTTCTATTAAGATTGTTTTAAATTTTATTTTAAATTTCTTACAGAATCATAAAAGAGCATTTTCATGTAAGCCTATCTTCAGAGCATGCCTGGTTATATTTTAGTGCCAGAAGAAGATTTCATTACATGAAGAAGACATTCTGTTTTTTGAACTAAAAGCAATATGCAAAGCATCATCCAGAATTGCAAAGATCATTTGGGAACATCAACTAAATTAAAAAAGATTGTTAAGGGGCTGACATATTCCAGCAATACCCAGGCACTAAGTGTGTTGGCCTTAGAGAAAATGAAAAAGAGGGTATCTGCTTAATTGTATGCTTGGTGTACTCCATTGTCTCCAACTACTGAAGGGCAACTTAACTATGAATTACATTTCTGTTATTATTAGTTTTTTAACATTCTTTTTGTTTAATTGTACAAATTCAGCATAATACAAGCACATTATTATGGGTTTTAAGTCAAGAACCGCCAAGCATTGCCATTAATTCTAACATCAAAATCCAAAATAAACACCCACTTTCGTGAGCCAAAACTCCCAAATCACATTGAACTCTCTTGCGACAAAAGGTTCTTCTTGCAAATGTTCTCTCTACTCCACCCCTAAATCTCTTTCAAAATGGGAATAAGAGACTGTAATAAGAGATAAAAATCTCATTTCACAATTACTGCACACACAAAAGCTAAAACACATAGCAAATTATGATCCACCTGCAGAACACTGCAAATCTTGAGATATATAAAAGATTTGTTTTTCCATTGGAAAAGTGATGACAATCTTTCCCAAAATATTTCATAGATGTATAATATCCTCACTTAAAAAATTAAAAAATCCAGGACTGTGGCAAAGTAATTTTAAAAAGAAAGAACTTGTCCTATTAGATAATATAGCTTCAATAATTAAAGCAATGTGCTGATCAGAGAATTGGTAGGTGGATCAGTATAATAGATTAACCAGAAATTGACCCTAAGCTGAGTGTAAACCTAGTATATATTAAAGATGGAATAAAAAAAAAATCACTGATGAAGAGTACATCATTAAATAAATGGTACTGTAAAAAATTAACTATTTAGGGGAAAGCAAGTTTGAGCCATTCTAATATTATGAAGTATATGACCTTGAACTCATTAAATATACCATATAAATCCACAAAATTAGAGGCAAATATAGAATGTGAAGTCTTCTTTATGAGAAATCATAGAAAAGGTTTGTATTAAGAGATAAAATGGTATATAAATCTATTCCCTTCTTATCACCAATATCCTGGAGATATGACAGTGTAGCTTGAATGAATAAACACTGCCAATAAGCAGACAATGAAATAAATGCCAGCAGTGTATTAGAAATTGATGAAGTTCTGGAAAAGAGCAAGTAAAAACCCCAAAACTATAGCCTGACTTAAAAAAAGAGAAAAGGTACTTCCAAAATAATAGCTATTATTGCTAATAAAGTCCTCTATGAAGGTTTTCAAGGATGGTGCCCTGACCAACAGCCACATGGGAACTTGTTATAAATTAAAATTCTTTGATGCCAAACCACACTTATTGAATTGGAAATTCTGGAGTTGGGCCTAGAGAACTCTTGAACTAGAGAAACTTTAAGCTCATAGTCAAATACAGAAGCTGGGGATGAGGACTCCAGGAAAATCTGCAGGATAACGAAATAAAAATCAGCATGGATAAAAATCAGCTGGGCTAGGTAACCAGGCTCTGAAGTCCTTACTTTCAAGCAAGGGTAGCTAGTGTATGCACCCCAAGAATAAATTTCAAGAAATTACTTTCAAATTGAAACATTTTGGTGTGTGGAAGCCTCATAATCTGAGTGGTGTGCTGGAGAGAAAGATCAGAAGAGGCTGAACATTACACACTTTCTTACCACTAGCAGAGAGAAGTTAAACAAAAATCCAAATTCCAATTCATTTATCAAGTTGGAACAGACTCACAGCTAAGCCTCTAGTGGGTGTTCAGATACTGTAAAATGCACAGGAGGGGATTGCCCCATCCTCCCCCGACCCTCCCCCGAGGAGTTGCTGATGACTAAGAACCACCAGGGAAGCACTACCTTTGGGTTAGCAGGGCAACATCCTACAGAAAAAGAAAAGCATGAATTTTTTCTCTACAGAATAATTCCTTTTACACGGTAGGTTTCTGATGTTGTAGTTCAGACAAGACAAACTCCTGGGGTTGTTTGGAGGATGAGAAAACTGTCATGTTCTCCAAAATGACTGCAACCAAGAAGAAATTTAGTCTGCTGTCCTAATTGTTAAGTTATTCACCTTACTGTCTGTTTCTATCTTGAACACTAACCAGATGCTAATGAACTGATTATGATTGATGGCAACTCCAATTATGTCACAGTAGACCAAGCTCCATGGAGCTTTCAATGCTGGCTTTCCAAAGTAATTAACCAATTCTTTCTTCAAAGGCATTTCTATTTGAAATGAAATTCTTGGCCTTTCAGTTAGCAGCCCATTATCTAACAATTTGGGCCACCTATGGACTAATATGAAACCTGTACTTGGACCAAGAAGCAGTTTTCAGAACAGAGCAAAGAAATACTGCACGGACCAAAATCAGCATCCTGTCTCTGTACCTTTTCAATCTGTATGCAGAAGAGATTATTCGGGAAGCAAGGCTTTATGAGGAGCAGTGTGGCATCAAAATTGGAAGAAGACTCATTATCAATCTATGATATGCAGGTGGCACAACTTTGCTTGCTGAAACTGAAGAAGACCTGAAGCACTTGCTGCAAAAGGTCAAGGACCGTAGTCTTCAATATGGATTAAAGTTCAACATCAAGAAGACAAAGATTCTCTCCACTGGGCCAATTGGTAGCACCATAATACATGGAGAAGAGATTGACATTATTAGCAATTACAGCTTGTTCGGGTTTGGATCCACAATCAACATTAGCAGTCAAGAAATCAAAAGACGAATCTCATTGGGAAAATCTATTGTTATGGACCTTTCCAGAGTGCTGAAGAGCAACGATGTCAGTCTAGATAAAAATATGCACCTAATCCAGGCCACGGTCTTCTCAATTACTTGTTATGCTTCAGAGACTTGGACAATTATTAAGGATGACAGAAGAATATTTCCGAGTTGTGGTGCTAGAGAAGAGTCTTGAACCTGCCATGGACTGCTGAGAAAACAAATAAGTATGTTTTGGAGAGGGTCTATCCTTGGAGGCTATGGTTTTGAAGCTCTACCTCACTTACTTTGGGCATGTGGCCAGCAGAGATTGGTTCTTGGAGAAGGACATCATGCTTGGAAGGATGGATGGACATCACAGGAGAGAGTACCTTGATACAGTAACTGGGGTGATGGGGGTTGGTGTTTCAAAATTAGTGAGACTGGCTCAGGACAGGGAAAGGGTCCCAAGCTGCTGTGCAGGTGACTCAATAGCATATAACAACAATAACATGGTATGACAGGTTTGGAAGCAGGAGTGGCATCCACTTCCTAAATAACATGTCTCTGGAAACTATGAACTTTGATGAATGTTGATAGTTGTTGAGGGTCCTCTCTGGTCTTTTGTTCATAGGGTTACTATGAGTCATGCTCGACTCAAAGGTAATCAGCAACAACAACAGGGACTCTTGCCCAATATTTTCTTGTTGTTATTCAGTATGTTTGAGTCAGCCCTAAATCACAGTGGCTTTATGTACCAGAAAAGGAAATAATCTTTGTTGTGTTAAGCTCATTGTTGCAGGCACTGCGTTAATTCATCTTCTAGAGAACAGTTTCTTTTTTGGTTGATTCCCAACCAAATATAATATGTCTCTACAATAACTAGCCTTTCCTAATAACATGCCCCAAATACGTAAGTTGATGTCTGACCTTTCTCACACCTAAAGAACATTCTCACTGCACTTCTTAGGAGACAGATTTGTTTGTACCCTTGGCAGTATATTAAGTATCTTCACCAACACTATCACTAATAGGCATGAATTCTTCTTTATTTTTCCTTTTTTATTGTCCATTTTCCACACACATAAGAAGTGATTGAAAATACTATGGCTTAGATCAGGTATACTTAGTCTTCAAAATAACACCCTTGCTCTTTAGAACTTTAGAAGTCTTTGGCAGCAGATTTTTCTAATGCAATATATAATTTGATTTCTTTATTCCTACTTACATGAGGGTTGATTATGGGTCCACATAAAATGAAATATTTGACCATGTCAGTGTTATATGCTAATTATAATGTTGACTATGGTCCAGTGGTGAAGACTTTCACTCTCTTCATTGATGAAATATATTTTATATTGAAGGCTATCGTTTTTAAACATCATCAGTAAGTACATCAAGTTTTCTGCAAGAATGACTGAGTTATTTGCTTGCTTTTATTTTTTGTCTTATTGTGATACAGATATGACTGGCACGGGAGGAGATTGCCCCTTCTTCTACAGCAGATAATCTGGCGGATTTGAACCACGTGCCTTTGGGATGGCAGCACAGTTACTTGACACTAGGCCACCAGCTCTCTTTGTTTATTTGCTTTTTATAAGTTTTTGGTGAGTCTTTCTCTAATTCTGATACTGTATTTTCCTTCATGGAGTTCACTTTACTCACCTATACTCAGAACTCATAATACTAGCAGATAAATAAGGAAACAATCTGTCTATGAAACATCTTTGTTCATTTTACAGCAAACATGGCTTTCTGTAACTGATCAGAAAGTACGTCTATTTGGTCTTTTAGTCTGTATAGTCTCTGTAAAAACTACTAGTTTTACCATTTTGGTATGAGAACTGCCATTAAAAAGTAGCGCCAGACTTGTCATGAGAAAATGAGTGTAGCTATATTCTAATACTATTTATTTGTAAATAGATGAAAGGTGGGTTAGATTTAATCCATGAGTCATAATTTGCCAACCTTAGACATAGAGTTAAATAAACTCTTACCTTATAAATATACATGGACCACACCTGAAGGAATACACAGAATCAAATGTACTATGTCTTGAAAAGAGACAGGAAAAGTTCAATATCATCAGTCAGAAGAAGGCCAGGGGCTAGCTGTGGAACAGACCATAATGCTTATTTGTAAGTTAAAACTGAAACTAAAGAATATTAAAATAAATACACAAGAGCCAGAGTACATCTTGAGTTTATCCCACCTGAATGTAAAAGCCGTCTCAAAAATAGATTTGATGCATATTTTTTAAATGTGTGTACCGTCAAATTGGATCTGACTGGTACAGGGGGTGACTGTTCCTCCTTCTTCAGCAGAGCATCTGGTGGATTTGAACCTCACACCTCTGGGATTGCAGTGCAGTTTCCTGCCACTAGGCCAGCAGAGCTCACCAGATTTGATGCATTCAACACTAATATCTAAAGACTAGTGGAGTTGTGGGATGGCACCAGGTCGTCATCCATGAAAAAAGAAAAAAGATAGTAAAGCTGAACATAATTAAAGTAGGAAGTATAATGAAATGTCCAAATTCAAAGAAAACCAAAAGGAGAAAACACTTAGCATTTCTCAAACTCAAAGAACTGAGGAAAAAAAGCAATGTATGATAGGATATTATGGTTATCACAAGAGTCCACAATTAAGGTTGCATAGTGGAATGTACTTGGGGCGGTGGGA
>NW_006399849.1:2840367-2852763 GCF_000299155.1 Elephantulus edwardii | reverse complement strand
AAGAAAAGAACTGAGGAAAAAGTTAAGCTGTACTATTGAAATAATGTTGCAAAATGTTGAACAAAACAGCAAGTATAAAAAATATGGAAGAAATGCACAGAGTCAGTACACACATACACACCCACAAAGATTGATACTAGAGCACTTCAGGAAGTAGTATATGATTAAGAAGCAATCATTTGAACAAAACAAGGGGATATTGCAGGTTTAGAAGCAGGAAAGTTGTGTGTCAGAGTTGTATCCATCACTCATATCTATTCAATCTATATGCTGAGTAAACCATTCAAAAAGCTGGACTACTCTGTCCATGTTTTTTGCCCATTTTGTAATTGGGTTATCAGTCATTTTCTTGTGGAGGCGCAGGATTATTCTGTAAACTTTTGTTGTAAGACTCTTGTCTGAGACAGTAATACCAAATGTTTGCTCCCAGTCTGTAGGTTTTCTTTTCACCCTGTTGGAAAAGTTTTTGATGCACATATGGGTTTAATCTTTAGAAGGTCCCATGCATCAGTTTTATCCTCTTCAAATTGTGCATTTCTGGTTGTGTTTGGCAGTCTTTTTATACCTTGAACTAGTGTGTCCAAGCTTGATCCTTGTTTGTTTTGAGCTTTACTTCCAGGTCTCAGATTCACTTTGAGTTGATTTTTGTGTATGGTATGATATGTGGATTCTGTTTCAGCTTTCTGCAGGTGGAAGATATTTGAATGGTAAACAGACACATGAAGAAATGCTCCCAATCACTGGCAATAAGAAAGATACAAATCAAAACCACAATGAGGTACCCTCTCACTCCAGTAACAGTGACAAAGTTTAACAGGGCAGCAAATAATAAATGTTGGAGAGGATGTGGCGAGAAAGGAACTCTTGTGCATTGTTGACGGTATTGTAAATTGGTACAACCGTTCTAGAGGGCAGTTTGTCGCTTCCTAAAAAAAGCTGAATAGAGAAATTCCATATGACCCAGCTATTCCACTACTTGGAATATAACGTGAGAAAATGAGAACTGAGGCACAAATTGAGATTTGTACACCAGTTTTCATAGTAACATTATTCACCATTGCAAGAATATGAAAACAGCTCAATTGTCCAACCAGAAATGAATGGACTGAGAAACAATGGTACATTCAGATAATCGAATACTATGCCACATGCGGAAGCAATGATTTTATAAATTTTTGCCTAACTTTGGAGGGACTGGAGAGCATTATGATGAGTGAACGAACTCAGTTCCATAAGAAAAAATACTGTCTAAAACCATTATTGTAGAATGAGTAGAAGGATCCAAGAGGGATGGGAGAGGTTGGAAGCAGAGGGATGAGGATGTACAGGGGAATGTGGGATTAATCATGGAGTTGTACAATTTGATGAAGGAGGGGAGTTGAGGGAAATGGAAAGAATTTGTTTTTCAAAACAATGTATTCAAATTTTGTAAATAAACTAGTTGTTGTTGTTGTTATGTGCTGTCGAGTCACTTGTGAGTCATAGCAACCCTATGTACAAAAGCCCTATACTCTGCTCTATCCCTTGCCAATATTGTCTCTGACATTCCTATCTCCATTTCTTAAGTGACAGAATCAATCCATATCATCTCCTGTGCTGTCCCTCCACCCTCCCAAGCATGATGTCTCTCTCCAAGGACTGATCTCATCTTGCAATATGTCCAACATATGTCAAACGGAGCTTCAGAATTTTGTCTCCAAGGAGCAGCCTGGCTAACCTTCTTCAAGATGAACTTGTTTGTTCTCCTAGCAGTCCATGGTATATTCAGTACTCTTCTCAAGCCCCACAGCTCAAATTCATCACCTCTCCTTCTATCATTCCTAGTCATTGCCCAGCTTTCTGATGCATAGCAAGTAATTGCAAAGACCATGGCCTGGATAAGTTGCACCTTAGTCTCCAGACAGATATCGTTGCTTCTTAGTACCTTGGAGAGGTCTCTAACAGTAGACTTTCCCAATGAAATTTGTCTTTTAGTTTCCTGGCTGCTGGTACCAAGAGTGTTGATTGTAAAACCAAGCAAAGGGAAGCTGTCAACAATCTCCATCTCTTCATCATCCATCACGATGCTGCAAATTGGAGAGGGAGAGTAAATACCAAACCAAAAAGCCGGACTATGCTTTTTGGAAAGGAAAAGTATAACATTAAAGTTGGAGAAAAACTCATCAATAATTTGTGATATCAGATGACCAAATCTTGCTTGCTGACAGTGAGAGGGCTTGAAACACTCAGTGATGAAAGTATAAAATTGGTCTTCTGTATAGATTATACCTCAACATTAAGAACATAGTTGGCCCAATAGGCAAACATCATGACACATGGATAAAGGATTATTGTTGCTGAGAATTTTATTATACTTTGATCCACAATTAACCCATATGGAAACAATAGTTAACAAAATCAATAACATCCAATCAAGGATCTCTTTAAGATATTAAAGAACAAAGATACCAGTTTATAGGCTAAGGTTCTTGTGACCTAAACCATGGTATTTCCAATTACTTTGTATGCATGTGAAAGACAAAGAGAATTGATGCCTTTGAATTGTGGCTGGTGAAGCGTATTTAATATATTATGGACTGACAAAAATACAGAAAAATCTGTTTTAGAAGTACATCCAGGGTGCTCCTTAGTGACACTTCAACTCACTTTACTTTGGGCATGTTATTAGTCCTTGGGAAGACTTCATATTTGAGTAAACAGAGAGTTGGTGAAGGAAAGAAAGTGACTCATTGAGGTGTATTGACACAGTAAGTACAACAAAAGACTTGGATACTACGGGATTGTGAAGACTGGGCAAGATAATTTCTGTTGTATTTAAGGTTGCTATGAATCAGAGTAGACTTGATGTCACCTACAAAAGCTGTGTAACCTGCTCCATCCTGAGTCAGTATCACTAACTTGGACACACCTACCTCCATCACCCTAGTGACTGTGTCCACCCATTTCATCCAGGGTCTCCCTCTCTTTCATTGTCCTTTCCACCCTTCCAAGCATGATGTCTTTCTCCAAGGACTTGTTTCCCCTGGCCACATGCCCAAACTATGAGATAAACCTTCAAAATCCTAACCTCCAAGGAGAAACTTTGTTTCACCCTCTCCAAGACAGATCTGTTAGTTCTCTTGGCAGTCCATGGTATGTTAAATACTCTTCTTCAGCACCACAAATCAAAGGCATCAGCTATTCTACCATCCTTAGTCATTCATTGTCCAGCTCTCTGATGCATAGCAAGTAATTGCAAAGACCATAGCCTGGATTAGGTGCACCTTAGGCTCTAGACTGACATCATGTCTTTTTAGCACTACAGAGAGGTCTCTAACAGTAACTTCCTCAATGTAATTAATCTTTTGATTTCCTGACTTCTGATGCCAAGAGAATGGAAATATTAGGGGGAAAAAATAAAAAAATATTTATAGCTTTGGAGATAACTCTGAGGGTACTATATTCATAAGAAAAGCAAGTTGCTGTGAAATACACATAACTTTTGTCAGTTATACATATAATTACCAAAATAATGATGAAATTTGTTGAGCAGCTGAATTAAATGAGTTAGAACATGTTGTTGTTGTTGTTAAGTGCTGTTGCGTCGTAGGCAACTCATGAATGAGCCTATGAATGAAAGACCTGAGCACTTGTATAATTTTCATAATTTCTCCAAGTTTATAGAGTTTCTGGAGGCAAGCTATTTTAGAAGTGATGCCACTCCTGCCTCCAAGCTTGTTTTAAAACACTGTCCACCATAGATAACCATTATTGTATTTGACACATTAGTGTCACAATGTTCAGAATCACAGTAACCACAAGTTACCTCTGTACAGCAAGTGGACAGAGCAGTGCTATACGACCCAAAAGAATGTGTGACCAAAAACAATTAAAATCAGGCCCGAGGGCCCAACCAAATTTTAAAAGCATAGTTCAAAATCCATGAGCTCCATCATTCCACATTCCTCCATAGTCAAGCATTCCCATTGGTGAGTTAGAATATAGAAGTGAAGAATCTTTGCCTCCAGAATACAGGACAAGAAAATGGGAAAACTAATACTATAACCAAAAACATGTGGTGATATCAGACTAACTCCAGAATGCCAACTCTTATGTAAGAGTCATTCAAGAAAAGGAATAAAAAATTGAGAAAAAGAAAATATGAAAAATATTTTAATTTATTTTAACACACAGAATTTAAAAAACAGCAGCCCACTAAGAACAATGTTTCTACAAATAAGTTAGTAAAGATATATGCTAGAGAATTTAAATGGTAGATGTTGCAATTGTTATGTGCTGTTGAGTCGCCTGTGACTCATAGGGACCCTATGTACAACAGCTCTAAACTCTGCTCTGTCCTGTGTCAATCTCATTGTCTCTGACACACCCATCCCGATTACCCCAATCACCGAATCAATCCATTTCCCAGAGGGCCTTCCCCTCCTGCACCTGCCCTCCACCCTCCCAAGCATGATGTCCCTCTCCAAGGACCAGTCCCTCTTTACAGCATGACCAAAGCATGTCAGACAAAGCCTCAGAATCCTTGCCTCCAAGAAACAGTTGGGTTTAACCCTCTCCAGGATGGCAAGACAAGACACCACAGCAGGGCTAACCCCCCCACCCCCCGCCTGAACAGGTAAAGCGGAGGACCCCCAAAGCATGCACCTTGGTCGGGCCCTCGGGCCAAGAAGAAACTTCTACACACTGGTTCCACAGGACGCATCATCTCCATTCGGGACACATTACCACTAGATTTAGGAGGTCACAGCATAAGAAACTGTCAGCAGCTGATGAATCTGGAATCACAGAAACCAAGGAAGCTTTAGATATAAGCTGTCAGATCAAGAGCTAGACAATGGGAGATAGGTGATGAAGGAAGTGGGTAGAAGTGGAGGGGTATCTTGATGGATGGTGGAGCAAAGAAATAAGTGGGTCAGGGCACTTGAGCCAAGGGCAGGGACAACACTGAAACTAATGGTTAATTCCACAATAAGGGATATATTTTCCCTTCTTCTGTAAAATGCTTATCTGTTGGAAACTTCTCTAGATCTGAACATTCAGACTGAAATACACTAGGAAGAAGGGTTGGCCATCCACTTCTAAAATAGCAGGCCTCTGAAAACCCTATGTACCCTATGTCCAAATGGTAGATATCACTATAAAAAAAATAATTCCTACCAAGACCTGTTCTCTGGTTCTGGTGAGGATTAGGGTAGAATGTTTACTTGCTATTGGGAGTGAGTTGATTTTATTCAGCCTCCTATTTAAAAATGCATTTGGAACATCAGGCCTGTGGCTCTCAGGCCTGGTTTTAATTGGTTTTGGTCAAACATTCCTCTAAGTGGTATAGCACTGGTCTGTCCATTTGATGTACAGAGGTAACTCGTAGTTGCTGTGATGTAAAATTCTGTGACACTGCTGTGTTAAATATGATAATCGTTAACCACGGTGGACAGTGTTTGGTAGAGCTCTCCTATTAAAACAAGCTTGGGAGCAGGAGTGGCATCTGTCTCTGAAATTCCATGCTTCCAGAAAATATGAACATGGATAAATGATCAATCTGTTTAGCCGTCAAAGTAAAAACAATGTGCAAAGAACATGTTGAGATAATTTACACAAGGAGAGTAAGAAAATGCTAGTCAATTTCTATTTTGTTGTTATTGACATTGAGTTCTAACTGCCACACAGCTGGCCTTTCAGTGGGTTACTGGTAAGAATCTGTGTTGCAAACCTGAAGGCACATGGTTTAAATCCACCAGCTTCTCCATAGCAGAAGGATGGTCATTCTTCTCCTGTGCAATTTACTGTGTCTGAAAACCTGCTGCAGGGTCACCTATGTCCGGTTCTAGATTGATGGTACACACAACGACAAATTCACAGGAGGAGAATGCACATCCTTTCTCTCACACAGCAGCTGGTGGATTCAAACTGTTAGCCTCTGGGTATTTAAGATTTAATATTCAGTTGTCTTCTCTAGACAATGATTCAAAGTTCATAAGGTTTCTGGAGACAAGCTATTTCAAAAGTGGATGCCACTTCTGCTTCCAAGCTTGTTTTAATTGGGAGCTCCACCAAACACTGTCCAACATGGGTAACCATTATCATATTTGACACATCACTGTCAAAGCATTTAACATCACAGCAACCACGAGTTTCCTCTGTACAGCAAATGGACAGACCAGTGCTATACCACATAGAAGAATGTTTGACCAAAAACAATAAAAACCAGGCCTGAGGGCCACAGATGAAAATCACCCACCTTTTACTTGGTAGCATCACTTCTAACCCACTAGGCCAACAGAGCTTGCCATGATGGGATTTGATAGAATTCAATAATTTTGAGGGCATGTTATTTACTTCTGTGTCCCTGTCTTACGGTCTAAGCATAGATGTTGTAATGTGGAAGATGTTATTTTGTATCATCAAGTTGATACCAAATTATAGCTGACCCTCCAGCAAGTTTTCAAAGGCAATAAATTGGTTAGGAGGAAATTGCCCATCTTTCTCTTGTGGGGCAGCTGATAAACACATGCTTTTGGTTTAGTGACACAACTCTTTACCCCCAGAGTAACCACCTGAACTCCCTAATGTGGAAGATGTTGTTGATTGCCTTTGAGTCAAGCATGACTCATACCAACCCACGAACAAAAGGCCTGAAGCCCCTCTACAACCATCAACATTTATTAAAATTCATTGAGTTTCAGGAGGCATATTATTTAAGATGTGGATGCTAGTCCTGCTTCCAAGCCAGTTGTTAAAAAAAGGTTCCTTCCTCTTACCTGCCTAAGTATGTTGAGTTGGTATCACGAAAGGAAAATCTAGGTTCAGTAACAGAAATTAGTGGTTCTTAAACTCTTATTCATAGTTGTGGGGTCAACAGTGACTCATGTCATCCCCAATGTGCTCTGTGGAAATATCAAGGCTATGATTTGTCAGGAGCAGGCCACCAGGACTGTTTTCCATGGTGCCCATGGTTGGGTTCACGTCACTAACCTTTCTATTAGCAGTCTATGACTTAATAGTTTATGCAACCTAGTGATCTGGCTTTTAAACTTTGTTGTTGTCATGTGCCACTGAGTCTCCTGTCAATTATAGTGACCCTACGTATAATAGCCCTGAAGTCTGCCCTGTCATGAGCCAGTCGCCCTGACTCTGACACACCCACCCCCACTGCCCAGTCACTGTATTAATCCATCTCATCTAGGTCTTCTCCTGCACTGTCCCTCCACCCTTCCAAGCAATCTATCATGCTACTGCCAATTGGCCCAGTGGTGAGAATCTTTGTCTTCTTGATGTTGAGCTTCAATCCATATTGAAGATTTTAAAACTTAGCATGAATATAAATTACCCAGAAGGCTTATAAAAATCCATATTACTGGACTTTGTCATCAGTTTCTGATTCAGTAGGACTGACTTTCAATATCAAGTAAATTCTCCTGTGATGATGTTGCTATTGTTCTGGGACCTATACTATGAAAATGTATGGTGCTCGGTAGGAGTTGGAAATTTTTTTCTACAACTTGTCACTTGGTAAATATTCAGGCTTCAGGACTTACGCATTGTTTGATAGAAACATTCAGCTCTACCATTATAGTGTGATAACAAGATATCACAGATAATGTGCAAAAAAAAGGCATGTCCTTATAAAATTTTTTACTTACAAAAACATGCGGCAGACCCATCTGATCTCAGGACACAGTATGTCACTTCTTAAGGAGACAGAATATGGGCAGGAGCACGCACAACCCATTAAAAAGAAACCTTTTAAAAGCATTGCTTATTAATTAGATTCTATGAATGGGGTTATTAATCACTTGATGTCCTTTTTCAAGACAGACTTATAATAGCAAGAGATGCTGTTCAAACTCTAGCTAGACAATGAAATGGGGAAAAACACCTCAGAAAGCAGGGAAATAAACAAGATACCTGATGTAGAAAGATAGTACCGTGGCTTGGAAGTGGCAACCGTTTTAGCTGTGGAGGCATCTAGCTAAATGGAAACCGAGTATACAAGTTGCATGAGAACGAGCTGATGGCACCAGGAAAAGGGCTGCTTGATCCTGACAGGTAGCTGCTAATTAGCAATCAAAACCTAATTGAGAGTAACAGCTGTTTTCCTAGTACAGTTACTAACAGGAAATGGAAATAGTATGAGGATCACCCAAGCTCTACAAGCTGCTTTTTAACATCAGAACACTATGAAAATGGAGCAGTATGCCAGGCAAGCGGGGAGATGAAAGCACGTCATAACACAGAGCCATGCTGAAAGGCCAAAGAGGGCTGGATCCAGAGGACCAATTAGGAAGTCTACAGGGGTGCTGGAGGTGGATGAAAGGGCTCAGATGAAAACAACAATAAAAAGTCTATTCAGCGGCTGGTGTGGCTGAACCACTGCCCAGTTCTCTTGGAGAGAAGGGCTCACTGGCGCAGCTCTCAGCTATCAGCTGGACCCTCGTATTAGACTGGAAATGCTTTCAAATTGTGATCTGAGCACCTTCCCAGCACTAGTGCTACATGTCGAATGACTATTGTGTGTGAGGCCCCATTCACCCCATGGGGCTGCACCTGATGACATTTCCACCAGGTAAAGTACATTGAATGCTGCTTCTCTCTCTCTGGCATCCCTTTAGTGGGTTTTCTTCTTTCAGAGGCAGTCTGCAGTGTAGTGGCTCTAAATCGGCTTCCTTAATTAGCTCCACTACTGGGACTAGAGGGAGGTCTGGTGGATTGTCTACAGAGAGTTGTACCACTAACCCAAAACCTAAGCTTCTTTGGAAGTTCGAATCCACATGGAGGGTAAACCGTAAGTCAGCTCTGACTCCACAGCAATGAGTGAGTGTGTGAGTGTGTCACACTAGAATTTGTGGCTGATACGAGTAGTGTGGCACTGGATCAAGGAGAAAAAGGCTGCACAAGACTCACACAATTTGATGGCATACATTTTAATCTACCAGCCATACTAGCAGGGAGCTCTAATGGCCTAGCAGCAAGAAGCTGCACTGCAATCCCAAAGGCATGGTGTTCGAGGCCACCAGCTGCTCCGCAGGAAAAGGATGTGCAGTCTCCTCCTGTACGATTAACTGCCTCTGAAAACCCACCAGAAGATTAGCTAGCTAGCTAGATGGATGGATGCCTAAGCGTCATGATAGTGTTACACATGACAGAACAGGAAAGAATAGGACATCACTTAGTCTTGCACTATCCTTTCAATTGCTGGCATATTTGATTCATCATGGTGACTGTTTTGTTAATGCATCTCAAAAAGGGTACCTCTCATTGACACTGGTCTTCTCTTTACCAAACATGATTTTCTTCTCCAATCACCTGTGTATAGTATAATATCTGTTGTGATTCTTATGATTTTAATTGGCTCATTTTTTACAAATGGATTTTATAGACCTTTCTTTCTAGTCTATCTTACTCTGAAATTTTTGCTTGAATCAGTCCACTCTAGATGACCAACCTGATTGATATTTGAAGTACCAGTGACATAGCTTCCAACACCACAGTAGCATATAAGCCGTAATGAATTAGACATATTATTGTAGTTAGACACCATCGAGTCGAGCACAACCCCTGATGACACTATAAACGACAGGCCTGCATCCTATTCCATCCTTATTATCTCTGATATACTGGAGCCCACTGATGCAGTCGCTGTGCCAATCCATCTCATTAGCAATCTTTCTTTCTTGTGCTGACCCTCCACCTTTCCAAGTATTAATATCCCTTTCCAAATTATAGACTCTTTTAGCAACATGCTCAAAATATGAGAGGCAAAGCTTCATCATATTTGCCTCCAAAAGCACTCAGGTTGAATCTTTTCCCAAGACTTATCTGCTCTTTCTTCTGGCAGTCCCTTAGCTTGCTGAAAGAGAGGAGGACTTGAAGCACTTGCTGCACAAGATCAAAGGCTACAGCCTTTAATATCGATTGCATTTCAACATGAAGAAAACAAAGGTCATTACCTCTAGGCCCAATAGGCAACATCATTATAGATGAAGAAAATATTGAAACTGTCAATTATCTCATCTTACTTGGATCTACAAACAAGTTGCTTTGGACAAATATGGTACCAGATACTTCCCCAAGATACTTAATGGCAATGATGTCAATTTGAAGACTAATGTGCACCTGATTCAGGCCATGGTCTTTTTAATCACTTGCTATCCATCTGAGAGCTGGACAATGAATAAGGATGACAGAAAAAGAACGAATGCCTTTGAGTTGTGATGTTAGAGAAAGTACTAAATATCTCATTTAGTCATGCTACCTCCTTGGTAATTAGGACCTACTGAAAGAGGAATATTATTTAGCATTTAATCTAAGAGCTTTATGCATATAAATTCATTTACCTTCATATCTTCCCCAGTGAGGTGCCTGTGTACAATTTCCATTTTTATTTTGCAGATGAGGTAACTGAGAAACAAAGTTTAAGAAATGTACTGTAATTTACACATTTATAAAAACAGAAGGAGGATTTGAACCTGTGCTGTCCAGCTTCCAAATGTGTACTTGTAGGCTCTTGATCTATAACACAGCAGTGTTGTCCTTATTGATAAATTCATTATTGTTGCTAGATGCTATTAAGTTAATCACGATTCACAGTGACCTCTATAAACAGCAAATAATTATCCTTTCTATAAGAAACTATCAGCAGCTGGTGTATTTGGAATCACAGAAGCCAAGGAAGCTTCAGTTATAAGCTATCAGATCAAGGGCTAGACAATGGGAGATAGATGTGCAGGGAGGGATAGAAGTGGATGGGTATTCTAGTGGATGGTGGAGCAGGGAAATAAGTGGGTTAAGACATGTGTGCCAAAGGCAGGGACAACACTGATACTAATGGTTAACTCCACAATAAGGGACATATCTTTAACTTTTTCCATAAAATGCTGGTCTGTCTGATACTTTTCTAAATCTGAACATTCAGATTAGGACAGACTAGGAAGAAGGATTGGCCATCCACTTCTGAAATAGCAGGCCTCCGAAAACCCTATGTACAAAAGAACACATGTAAAAAACAGAAAGGGCAACTGAGGCTGAGCTTTCAGGTATGGAAATACAAAAGAAGAGGAACAGTTGTAAGCAGACACTAGTAATTAGGATATGGAATGTGAGAACCATGAATGTAGGAAGATTAGATATTGTTAAGGAAGAAATGGAATGCATAAATATTGACATACTAGGCATTGGTGAGATGAGATGGACTGGCATGGGTTATTTTGCGTCGGATGATCATATGATATATTACTCTGGAGAGCTGGTTTCATAGTTAAGAAAGTCATTGCTAGATCCACCTTGAAGTACAATATTGTGAGTGACAGGATAATATCCCTACACTTACAAGGAAGTCCATTGAATACCACTATCATTCCGATATATGCACCACAACCAGAACCAAGAAAGAGGAAATAGAAGATTTTTACCAACTTTTACAATCAGAGATCGATCAAACATGCAATCAAAATGCATTGATCATAATGGGTGACTGGAATGCAAAAGTTCGGAACAGAGAAGAAGATTCAGTAGTTGGAAAACATGGACTCGGTGGCAGAAATGGAGCTGGAGAGAGAATGATCGAATTTTGCACAATGACTTATTCATTGCAAATACATTTTTAAGAGACATAAACACAGGTTATATACATGGATTTCACCTGGAACTATGCATAGGAACCAGCTCGATTACATCTGCGGAAAGAACTGCTGGAGAAGCTCAATATCGGCTGTGAAAACTAGGCCAGGAGCTGACTGTGGAACAGACCACCAAGTACTCATATGCAAGTTCAAGTTAAAGGTAAGGAAAATTAAACCGAATCCACGGGAACCAAAATATGACTTTGAATCTATCCCACCTGAATTTCAGAACCATCTCAGGAACAAGTTTGAGGCCTTGAACACTAATGAGCAAAGACCAGATGAGTTGTGGGAGGATATCAAGGGTATCATCCAGGAAGAGTGCAAACAGTCATTGCAAAGACAAAAGAGGAAGAGAAGACCAAAATGGATGTCAGAGGAGATTGAAAATTGCAGTGGAGTGCAGAAAAGCCAAAGCACAAGGAAGAATTCAAGATACTAGGGAGTTGAATAAAAGATTTCAAAAGGCAGCGTGGGATGACAAAGTAAAATATTACAATGAAATGTGCAAGGAGTTGGAGTCAGAAAATCAAAAAGGCCAAAGTCGCTCAGCATTTCCTAAGCTCAATGAACTGAAGAACAAATTCAAACGTCGAGTTGCTACAATCAAGGATGCTTTCGGCAGAATATTAAATGGTCCAGAAAGTATTAAAAGAAGATGGAAAGAATATACTGAGTAACTGTATCAAAAGGAATTAGCAGACACAGAAGAATTTCATGAAACAACATTTGAGCAAGAGCCTATCATGATGAAAGAAGTAGTTCAGGCTGCTTTGAA
>NW_006399849.1:2837545-2838718 GCF_000299155.1 Elephantulus edwardii | reverse complement strand
GATAATTTGACTCAATGATAATAAAAATGGGGTAAGTTAGTTAGAAATGGAGGAATTCAGTCTGTGCTCTGGATTTCTATCTAACAAGCTCGCTCAATTAGAACCTACAGTTTTAACAAGATCCTCAGGTGATTACTATGCACATTAAGATTTAATAAACACTGTACAATATGGAGTCCTCAGGCTTAGTATTTTGGACTACTAATTAAAAAGTCCACAGTTCAAGTTAGCCAGTTTCTCTGAGGGAGACAAATGAGCAACCTTTTCCTGTAAAGATTTACAGCCTTGGAAACTTGATGGAAAGAAAATCAACTCAATAAAAAAAAAATGGTTTTGAGTACTATACTGCAGGTTAAAGAGTTTTGTTTATGGGTTCAGTACTACATGGCACTTAACAACAACAAAAATATATCTTAAGAAGCCCTTTTCTTCCATTTTGGACTTCCATTGGCTCGACTCTGTGTGATGGCACTCTTGTTTTGGTTGAGGTTGATTGTGTGGATTGTTTCTTTGTTTAAGCCTCTTATTTAGAGTCAATAAGACTTTCAGGAGGACAGTTGCATTTAAGGTCAAGCCCTTGTCTTTGGGTTTTTTTTTAATTTTTTTTTTTTTATTTCAATGAACATCTACAGAGATTTCTGAATTCCATTCATTCATTGTTGCATTCTTCTCTACGACCCCCCAGCCCCCCAATTCGCTCCTCTCCTTGAAAAGCAAAAGAAAAATTCCTTCATTGGTATATAATCCCCCCACCGCACCCCCTCACCCACACTCCCACCCCAAATATAATCCACTCTGCAACCCTCATTCTGTACTCTTATGATAAACATAATGCCCTAAATTATAATACTTTTAAACTATTCTGAAACTGGGTGAAGTGACTGGGCTCTGTAAGATGGGATATCTTGTTTTGGTTGAGGGTCACTGTGGAATTTTATTATTATTATTATCATCATCATCATTAAAGCCTCTTGTTTAGAGTCAACAATACCTTCTGGAGGGCCCTTATTTTTAATAAGTCAGGTCTGAGTGACTATCTTTCAATCCTTAAATAGTATATTTTGGGGGAACATTGTTCTAAGTTATATAGCACTCTTATGTCAATTTGCTGTCCTGAGGTAATCTGGGTTTGCTGTGAAGCTCAACCTTTTATCATTGGTGTATCAAAAGCCA
>NW_006399849.1:2822533-2836620 GCF_000299155.1 Elephantulus edwardii | reverse complement strand
TCTAAGCATACCCATAACTTCTCAATAACAAACACACTCCAGTTAAAATAATATAAATAAATACAAGAGGGGGAGAACTTCCTATATTGAACACATTCTTTTATCTTTACTGTCATCACATCTGTTTTTCTTAACTGTTGGCTTGTTTATTGAACAAGGCTTGCTTAGTTTTTTTACAACTCTCGGCCACAGGCCATTTTCACAGCTTGTAATTCCTATGTTTCAGCATATATTCAGCTGCTATTTTAAAGTGATAATTGCCTGTTTATCATCTTTTTTTAATCTTCATCTTTGCCTCCAGTATATACACTCTGAAGAGCTCCCATGTTACTTTGTTTCTAAAGCAACACAGTTCTGCTGCATTCCTCTCCTGCTTCCCTCTCAGGGATCTCTGGTAGTCTGGTGATTAAGCACATGGCTCCTAATTAGAAGGTCAGCAGTTCAAACCTACCAGCCATCCCACCACAGGAAGTTATAGTAGTCTGTATCTGTAAAGATTATGGGTTTAAAATTCCTATGAGGGTGCTGTACTTTGTTCTATAAGATTTCTAGGAATGGGAATCAACTCAGTGGTAATAGATTTGAGTTTTTGGCTTTGCTTTCTAGCCTCCCACCTTGTATGAATGCCCTTAAATGCTATTTATTAGGAAGATACTCAGCAAATAATTTTCAGATGGTGCATATGGAAAGGAAAAGTGCTACAGCCACTCCAAACAGTTTGACAATTTCTAAGTTAAACATACTTATTATAGAAATTCATGATAGAGACATAAACTCATGATGACACAGAATCCTACTCAAATATATGCAATATTTCTTACACGATAGTGGATTATTCAATGTGCCTTGTCTAGCCGTTGTCATCGGCTTTCACTACATGGCTGGATTTGCTGTTGTTAGGTGCTGTCAAGTCGACTGTGACTCATAGTGACCCTCTATTATATGTAAATTATACCTTAATGAATGAGATAAAAGATAGAAGAATTTGTGGTTCATTGTGGATTGATATAAAGAAGAAGAAGAGATGGAAGAACCACTAAAGCAGCTGATGATTATTATTGTCATAATTCTAGTAAAAAAAAAAAGAAATAGCCTATTCTAGTACCTAACATTGGTGGAGGAATAATTTGTTCTGCAGAATAGTTTGATTACATTTAGTATTTAAAGCAAGTACATGCTAAACATGTTTTCAATGTCCTGAGGCTTTAGAATCTGAAATGAGTTCTATACAGATGCCATAAACAGCTTGTAATTAAAGAGATGCTAAATGTCAGTTACATTAATGCTGAGAAAATACAAATGCAACATCTATGTCTCAAGCCATTAAGAGTAAGTCTCTTAAGTTCCTGTAAGGGTAAACCTCCAATATTGATGAATCCAAGTCCCTTTCTTCTTATCTTTTGTTGACTTTATCTCCTCAGACATCTCTGGGAACACCAAGGCTCAGCCTATGTGTGTGTGTGTGTGTGTGTGTGTTGTGTACATATGTGCCTAGAATCCCATCAACTCCCAAGACTGAACCATCCAGGACCATAGTTGTATAAAGAAGCTGGAAGCTTTGAGATTGTGGGATTTATTCACAAGGCCATTACTTCTAACCTCATTTATAAATGACATTTACTCCAGTTGGTCTGTCTTAATCTGGGAGCTCCACCAAACACTGTCCACCACAGGTAACTGTTATGGCCTTTGACATCCCAATGGCACAAGGTTCAGCATCACCGCAACCCCAAGTTACCTCAGTTCAGTATATTGACAGAAGAGTTCTGTACCACTTAGAAGAATGTTTCTCCAAAATAATAACAATCGACTGTTAAATACAAAGGCCCTCCCCAAGGTCTTGTTGATTCTAAACAAGAGTCTTAAATAAAAAACAACCAATACAGTATGTTGTTGTTGTTATGTGCCATTGAGTTGCCTGCAATGTAAATCGACTCTATGTACAGCAGCTCTGAATCTTTCTCAATCCTGAGCCAGTTTTACTAATTCTGACACACCAACTCCCATTGATCCAGATACTGTATCAATCAATCTCATCCTGGGTTTTCCTCTCCTGTGCTGTCCCTCCCACGTGGACAGTGTTTGGTGGAGCTCCCAGTTTAAGACACATTTGGAAGCAGGAGTGGCATCCCCTTTCTAAACAACATGCCTCTGGAAACTCTATGAACTTTGATAAATGTTGATAGGTATAGAAAATCTTCAGGCCTTTCGTTTATAGTACCTTTTGTTCATAGGGTCACTATGAGTCATGCTCGACTCAGCGACAATCAACAACTCTAATTTACCTTGACATTCATCACTCATCTGTCAATTTGTCATAGTGTAGCAATTTGCACGTTGCTGTGATGCTGAAAACTATTCCAACGGTGGCCAGCAAGGTAAAACATGGTGGAAAATTTCAATGGAAGCTCCAGACTAACATAGATTGGGAAGAAATGCTTAATAATCCACTTCCAAAAATTGTTATTGTTAGATGTCTTCAAGTTGATTATTATTCTCAGCAACCCTATAAACAACAGATATCACTTTGACTTATCTGACATTATTCTCATGATTTATACTATGTTCAAGTCTATTGTTGTACTTACTATTAGTCCATCTCATTGAGGAGTCTCCCTCTCTTTCATTGACCCTCTTCAAAAATTAGCCAGTGATAATGTTACAGATCACAAGAGAAAAATGAACTCTTTGCTTGCGTTGGACACATCATCAGGATGGATCCATCACTAGAGGAGGACATCAGATTTGGTGAAGTAGAGTCAATGAGTGTGTGGGAGACCTTTGGTGAGGTAAATTGGCACAATGAACACAATGATGGACTTGAATATGTTGGCATTCGTGAGGATGTCACAGGAAGAGACATTGTTTTCATGACTCTCCTATGAGTCAGAGTAGTAGTGACAGCAGTTGACAAGATCTTGATGTTATGGTGGAAACACCAATATGTTTTATAGTCAGAATTTCACTATTTCTCTTATAATGTGACTAAAAAAGTCTAACATTTCTTTATCTCCATATCTTTACTACTTATATTTTATTGACTACATCAAGGCATTTAACTGTGTGGATCATAACAAACTGTAGCTAACATTGAGAAGAACGGGGATCTTAGAACACGTAATTATGCTGATGCAAAACTTATACCTGGACCAAGAGGCTATTACCTAAAAAAGATAAAGACAACAATTCATGATTTAAAATCATGAGAGACATGCATCAGGGCTATTTATATCCATTCTCTGTACGTGTTTAAACTCTGTGTTAAACAACTCATTTGAGAACTGGACTATATGAGGAAGGATGAGGCAACAGGTCAGAGGAAAAGTCATCTATAACCTTTGTTATGTAGGTAACACAACCTTACTTGCTGAAAGTGAAAAGAATTTAAAGCTCTTGTAGCACAAGATCAAGTACTATAATCTTTATTATGAATTACATCTCAACATCAAGAAAACAAAAACCCAGGGTTGGGCCTGGTTAGTACTTGGATGGGAGACCACCTGGGAATACCAGGTGCTGTAGGCTGAAAAAAAAAAAAAAAGAAAACAAAAAAACAAAAACCTTCACCACTGGGCCATTAGGCAACATTATGATAAATGGAGAAAAGATAAAAATTGTCAATGATCTCATCTAACTTGGATCAACTGTCTTGGTACTAGCAGTCAGAAAATCAAAATGTTGTATTGGGGAAATTGGAATTCAGGGACTTTTCCAAAGTGCTGAAGAGCAAGAAATGTCCTTTTAATGACATGTTGCCTGATCCAAGCCACGGGATTTTCGATTACTTCCTATTCATCTGAGAATTGAACAATGAAAAAGAAGACAGAACGGGGAAAATGTCTTTGAATTATAGTGCTTGAGAAGAGTACTAGATATCCCATGGGCTGCTAAAATAACAAACAAATATGCATTGAAGAGGGTGCAGATAGGAGGGAAGGATGGTGAAACTTCATCTCACATATTTTGGTTGTGTTGTTAGGAGGGTACAGTGCTTGGGAAAGCACATTATACTTGGAAAAATAGAAGGTCAGTAAAAGAGTAGAAGATCCTCAAAAAGATGGATGCACAGTAAATAGAACAACGGACTCAAGTACATCAGAGATAACAAGGATGACACAGGGTAGAACAGATCCATAAGTTGTAATCAACTTGAAGGCGCCTGACAACGAAGCATCTTTACATCCATTTGTGAGGTGACTTGCATGATTTTTGAACCACTGTGTATTATTAGAGTCTTTAGTAATATAATCCTTTCCATTCCCACTGATGGTTGTTTTTCTTGGTACACAGGTTTACCTAGTATTAATTTTACTGTTAACCACATCATAGTGCCAAGAACAATGACCCTACCCCACAGTTTGGTTCCATTGCTGTGTCAAGTATATTGTGCCAGCGTCCCTTTTCAGCAGGAAGTAGCTAAGAGAATACACCATCCCCTTTTCCTTATGACTCAGGGTGAAGTCTCTCTCAGGGAGGAGTGATAGGGAATGGCAAAGGACACACTGACAAAGAAGATTAATCAGAACTGGCTTTGAACAAGCACTGTGGCATTTGGACAAGAACAAACTGGGAGGAGGGTAGAGAGAATAGTGCAACAATGAATGAATGGAAACCAAAAATCTCTGTAAATGTTTATGAAAATTAATAAAATATAGGGGAAAAAAAGTATATTGTGCCAGCCATGTCTTTTTCCTTCTGATCCTTTCCCATCAGAAGCCCTTATTGTCTATAATATGGCTTCCTTCACAGCTACCCAATAATATCCCCAACCACTGTGAACATTTGTCTCAACTAATATAGACTGCTTTATCATAAAGTCAAACTTTTGTTTGTCTATGGATTACATGCAAAAATTGAAAAGACAGTTGGGCTCTGAGAAAGTACAAGCTAGAGCAGTGGAGCTCCTAGGGGCATAAATGAAAAGTCTGCCAGGTTAATCAGTTGAAACCATTTTTCCTTCATTTTCCTTGATTTTAAACATAAAGACTAAATAAAGGACATAAGGTAATTAACAATTATTATCTACCAACCATCTTTAACACACAATATGTGTTTGTTATTGTAATGTTAGGTGCTATCAAGTCAACTATAACTCACAGCAGCCTTATGAACAGGTCAAAACTTTGCCCTATTCTGCATTCTGCGCCATCCCCATGATCTCTGCAGGGCTTAAGGTCATTGCTGACCATGCATCAATCCATCTTGCAGAGAGTCTTCTTATCTTTTGCTAACCTCCCACTTTTTCCAGTATGGTCTGTTTACCAGCAATTGGCATCTCCTGGAAACATTCCTAAAGGCTGTGAGATGAAATTTCTCCATCCTTTACTCTGAGGAGTAAAGGAGTAACCTGGTTACCATTCCGCCAAGATAATTTTGTTTGTTCTATTGGTAGTTGACACTACATTCAATGCTCTTCCCCAACAATCACAATTCAATGGCATCAATTCTCCTTCTCACTTCCTTATTTATTGGCCGATTTTCATATTCATGTTGTTGTTGTTATGTGCCGTCGAGTCGCTTGCGACTCATAGCGACCCTATGTACAACAGCCCTAAACTCCGTTCTGTCCTGTGCCAATCGCACTGTCTCTGACACTCCCATCTTGATTATCCCAGTCACTGAATCAATCCACCTCATAGAGGGCCTTCCTCTCCTGCGCCGTCCCTCCACCCTCCCAAGCACGATGTCCTTCTCCAAGGACCAGTCTCTCCTCACAACATGTCCAAAGTATGTCAGATGGAGCCTCAGAATCCTTGCCTCCAAGGAACCACCCGGTTTAACCCTTTCCAGGACGAATTCATATTCATAGCAATTGAAAATACTATAGCTTGGGTTAGGAATACTTTAATCTTTAAAATTGCATATACATGTATACCTAGTTAAATTTGCTTAAATAGAATATTGCATACCAATCAGAGCACCTGTGTGATAGACTATTATTTTTGTAGATTCATCCCCAAGAATCTGTACATCTATTTCATATTAAGTATGGCATAGCTTTATGATGTATTTTGATCACTGTAATTCAGTAGAAGTGTCCTAGTGGCAAGAAGTTACACTGTAATCTCACACATTTTGAGGCCACCAGCAATCTCCTCCTGTGTGATTAACTGCCTCTAAAAACCCCCTGGAGAGTCAGCTATGGGTCGGTTCAGACTCTTTGGTACACACCAGTAACAACCACAAGAGAACAGCTTTACAGGTTCCTCTCTTCACAGGTTTCTTTTGGAATGCTGCCACTTTGAGGGCAAAGCCAGGCTAAATTCCTTGAAAATGAGAGACTTTATGGAAAGAGAAGGATCTCACAGAAAGAGATGCTGCTATCCAAGCTACTGAGTGAGGACATCCAAGGCCAGATAGCTATAGCTGACAAATCAATTGAACAAAGATACATAAGTGAGTACAGAACACTAATAAAATACAGATGAGCCAGGCCAACTAGGCCCTTTCCAGTTACCATGCTGCACAATCATGAGAAATTCATGGTTGTGGTGTCAAGGCACTACATTTTGAGGGTGGTCTGTTAAGAAACAATAAAAAACTAAGACACATTGTGTACCCTCTGAAGCCACTCTCTTCTATATCCTTCCTTCCAAAAGGTAACGTCTCTCTATTATTCTAATGCATACTTTTAGAATCTTAATATTTTATTGCTTATTTTAAAAATATATATTGTTCCCATTTTCAAAACTTCTTCTGAATTGCATTGCTCTTTCTCTATTATCCTATTATTTTCTTTTTACTCCTCAATATTATTATACTGAGAGAGTTCTGGAGGCCATGGGAATCCCAAAACACTTGATTGTGCTCATGTGAAACCTACAACTGGACCAGGAAGCAGTCATCAGATCAGAGCAAGAAAAAACTGCATGGTCCAAAATTAGGAAAAGAGTTTATAAAAAATGTGTCCTGTCTCCATACCTTTTCAATCTATATACAGAACAGATCATTTGGGAGGCTGGATATTATGAAATAGAATGTGACATCACGTCTGGAGGAAGACTCATCAACAACCTGCATTATGCAGGTGACACAACATTCCTTGCCAAAACTGAAGAGGATATGAAGTGTTTGCTTCAAGAATTCAAGGACTGCAGTCTTTGAAATTCAATATCCAGGAGACAAAGATTTTCACCACTGGGTCTTTTGGCAGCACCATAGATGAAGAAGAGATTGAGACTGTTAACAATTTCAGCTTACTTGGCTGCACAATCAACACCCTTGGCACCAGCAGTCAGGAAATCAAAAGACAAATTGCATTGGGAAAGTCTTTTATTAGAGACCTCTCCAGAGTGCTAAAGAACAACAATGCCAGTCTGGTGACCAAGATGTGCCTGATCTCAACCATGGTCTTCACAATTGCTTGCTATGCATTAGAGAACTGGACAAGGACTAAGGATGACAGAAAAATCAATGCCTTTGAGTTTTGGTGCTGGAGAAGATAATTGATTATATACTGAACTGCCAAGAGAACAAATAGGTCTGTCCCAGAGAAAGTGAAACCATGTTGCTCTTTGGAGGCATGGATTTTGAAGCTTTATTTCATTTACTTTTGGCACGTTGCCAGGGGGATCAGTCCTTGAATAAGAACATTATGGTAGGGTGGATGGACAGCACAGGAGATGAAGACCTGGGATAAGATTGACTGATACAGTAACTGGGGCAATGGGCGTAGGGGTGTCAGAGACAGTGAGATTGGCTAAGGATAGGAATGCATTCAGAGCTATTGTACATAGGGTCACTATGTATTGCAAAAAACTCAACAGCACATAACAACTGGAAGGCAAAGAGCACAGGAAGCTGTGCACCAACTCAACAGCCAAGTTCCAACTCAAAAGCAAAGTATAAGGGAGATTATTATATTTGGACTTACCCAGCTTGGTTTTCTTACCCATGATTTATCCATTTCAATGTTGTTGTTGTTGTTGTTTGTTGTCATGTGCAGTTGAGTCTGAACTGGCTCATAGCTGGCCCTACCATTGGGTCTTAAGAGGCTATAAATCACACAGGAAGAGATTGTCCATCTTTCTCCCAAGTAGCAGCTGGTGGATTTGAACCATGTGCCTTTTAGTTGGTAGCACAACTCCTTACCTTTAAGTTACCAGACTTTCTTGTTGTTGCCAGGTGCTGTCAAGTCAGCCCTGACTCATAACAACTGTCTACAAGAGAACAAAATCTTCCTTGATCTTGAGCCATGTCCGCAATCTCCAGTACACAGTATTCTACTGTACTGTTGTAACCACAAAATCATCATTTCCTTCCTTCTTTACTTCCTTCCTTCCTTCCTTTCTAGTGATTGCACTGGTTTAACATTCAAACCAACTATTCTATCCTCCTTATGTCATGCCTTCTTGTAATTTAGAAGTCTGACAGCTAAAAAAAGAAAATTCATTTACTAGACTTCCTAAGAGATAGTGATGAGGATGTGACTTAGATTTGGGCAATCTGTGCATTTACATAAGGGTTTGGAAGCAGGATTAAACAAGGCTTTGAACTAGTTTGAATAAGTTACGGCAGATGCTATAAAATTGGAGCAGGCCCCAATTTTTAAAATTTTAGTGAATCGGGACAATAACTGAAAGTAGAAAATTTGTGAGTCAAACCACTGAAATAGGAGACTTAGAAGAACCCTTTTGAATATTGAATGCCTGATATAAGCGATGAGATTATTACCAGGATTATGGAGTGTAAAACACATCCAAAACTCTGTGGTCAGCCACCATCTTTGATCAGTACACAGTTGTTCCTAATTCTGCCAGTCAAGAGGTTTAGTTTCTATGCAATGTGTATATAGCCCTTATTTCCAAGAGACAGATTAAGATTATAAGAAGACATCAATTTTTAAGTTTTTCTATTCTTATTACTTTGGTACACTCATATTGACAAATTTTAGTCTGTTCAAGTCATGATTGAAACAATTCACGGCTTTAGGATTAAACTAGAGAGTGTGGACTTGCTGTTTCTACTGTTTCTGTTGGTAAGCAGAACTGTGATAGCGACTCATTGTTGTGTTGGAATCCATTCAAAGCAGTCTCTCCAGAAGGTTTTCAGAGGCTGTAAATCCCGTAAGAGAATATTGCCTATCTTTCTTGTATGAAGCAGCTAGTGGATTCAAATCAACTGCCTTTGAGTTGGCAGCATAATTCTTTATCCCTCGTGCTATGAGAGATCCTTGGCAGAATTGTGAAGTTGTCTGGTTTTCTGCAACAGTGATGGAGATTACAGTGTTCAGGACTGGCTTATAAACAGGCTATGCTACAGAACATTGCTCAATTCAAATTTACCTGATGTTTATACATTATTATATTCAAGATAAGCATTCTTTTACAAGAATTTCACAAAAAAAGTTTTTCTCCTTTCAATTTGACCTTCTATGAGGATGTTCCCTTGCACTGCTGGATTAAAGTGGTATCTGTCAGGATTCTCTCTAAAGTTACTTCTTGTACTCGACTGTCCTTTTGTGGGCAGATACTTTGCAACTATATAAACAATCTGTTTTCTGTCTATCTGAAACTTCATCTCAAATACTTTGGACTCGTTGCTAGAAGAGGCCAGTCTGTGAAAATGACATCATGCTGGGCAAGGAGTAGGGTCAGAGAAAGGAAGACCGCCATCAGTATGGATTGACACAGTGACTGTGACAATGGGCTTGAGCATATCAGAAACTGTGAGAATTGTGCAGGACAGGGCAAGGTTCATATCTATTTTTCATAGGGTTGCTGTGAGTTGTAGACAACTTGATAGGACCTAACAACAATATATATCAACTACATGAACTCATAATACCTATTTTATCCAGTAAGTATAACCTTTAGTTATTACTGTATGGACCTCAACTTGCCATCAGTTAATTGCTCAAGTGGAAGCAGCTTCAGGCTGACATCTCTGTCTTTTAGATATGCCCCCATTACAACAATATCATTGATAACACGAGCAAGCAAAATACTGCTGAAGATTATTTTTGAAATGGCTAGAAAATTACATAGATAGGGAACTACCAGAAATTCAAGAAGGATTTAGAAGAGGCTGTGACACTAGGAATATCATTGCTGATGTAGGATGGATACAGGCTGAAAGTAAAGAATACCAGAAGAATGTTTATTTATATTTTATTGACTACGCAAAGGCATTTAACTGTGTGTATCATTCATTTTATGTTATAGTTAAAATTGAGAAGAATGAGAATATCAGAGCAATTATTATGTTCATGCAAAACCTATAGCCAGACCAGGAGGCTGTTGAACAAACAGAACAAGGGAACACTACATGGTTTATAATTAAGAAAGGAGTGTGTCAGGGTTGTATCCTCTCTCCATACTAATTTAATCTTAATTCTGAACAGATCATTCAAGAAGCTGGACTCTATAAAGAAAAATGTGGCATGAAGACCAAAGAAAGACTTGTCAATAAACTGAGTTATGTAGGTGACAGAACTTTGCTTGCTTAAAGTGAAGAAGACTTGAAGCACTTGTTACAGAAGATCAAAGAATATAGCCTTCAGTATGGATTGCATCTCAATATCAAGAAAACAAAAATTCTTACCACTAGACTGATAAATAACCTCAAGATAAATGGAGAAAAGATTGAAGTTGTCAATGATTTCATCTTGCTTGGATCCAAAATCAACAAACACCCTTGGTTCCAGCAGTCAGAAGCTCAGGAGACATATTGCACTGAGAAAGTCTGAAGTCAGGGACTTGACCAAATTATTAAGGAGCAATGATGCCAGCCTAAGGTGCATCTGATTCAGACCAAAGTCTCTCCGATCACTTGCTATGCATATGAGAGGTGGACAATGAATAAGGACGACAGAAGAAGAATTGATGCCTTTGAGTTGTGCTGGAGAAGAGTGTTGAATATCCCATGGATTGCCAAAACAACAAACAAATATGTCTTGGAGAAAGCACAGCCAGAGTGCTCCTTGGAAGCAAAGATGATAAAGCTTTGTCTCACATACATCAGACATGTTGCTAGGAGGGAATATTCCTTAGAGAGAAACACGGTGCTTGAAAAGACGTAGGGTCAGAGAAGGAGCGCAAGATCCTCAACCAGGTAGATTGACACAGTGACTGCTACAATAGGTTCTAGTGTGCCAGGAAGTGTGAGAATGGCACTAGACAGGACCAGGTTTGGATCTATTCTTCATAGGGTCGCTGTGGGTCATACTTGACTTGGCATTACCTAACAACACAACATTACATTCTGATCATGTCAATGAGTTTTTGAGACTCTGAAAACTATGACTCTACCTCCTACATCCAGAAAACTATTCAGATGTTCAAGATTTCACAAGTTTCATGGATTCCTAAAGCCCAGCCTATCAACTCTCATGCTAAAGATGTTACAAATAATTTGCTCTCTCAGGATAATTGCATAGCTCTTAGGAATCAAATGTACTGAGCCTCATCTCCTGTGTGGTCTCCTCCTCACTGGGCTTAGACCCTGACATCTCACAGCACACCCCACTGTGGTGTTCAATATTGTATCAATGTGACTGACCTGCGGTGCTCAGTTCTTGAGTCAGCCTAGTTGCTATTATGGATCCATATGATTAAATGAGTAAAGCACATCACTTCTCTCATTTCTGAAATATCAAATAAAGATGTATTTTTATATCAAAGACTATCATCTTCAATAATCTAAAAGTCTCTCTGCCTTTGTTTCCTGGTACAGTATTCCACAGAGTTCTCACTCCCTAATCCCTTCTGTCTCCCTCCTCTTTGTCTCCTCTGTCAACAAGGCTCCTTCTGATCCCAGTGCTGGGCATTCCCCTGGGTTCTGTCACTGGGCTGCGTCTTTTTCAATCTATATTTGCTTTCTGTAAAATTTTATTTTGTCAGTTCCATCTCTCATTTCTAGGTGGGTGACTCTCAAATTGATACCACAAGTTTGACCTCTCTCTGTAGAATATTTCTCCATGGTTACCATGAGCTATTTCTTTGTCCCACAGGTACCTCAGATTTAAAGTTTATTCAGTACTTCAAACGAATTAGGTTTGATGCTAGGTACTGTTGATACAAATATTGATAATGCATAGTTTGTACATGACAGTTCTTTCCTGTCATATACGGTCATTGAGAGTTAAAATTTATTTAATGACACACAACAACAACCATGGAAAATAAGGCACCTTATACAAGTTGAAAGCAATAATAGTTTTCAGAAGTCTGCTCTCTTATCTTTCAATCTCTAAATCATCTTTCACAAGACTGTTATGGCTAGATTTCTAAGACATAATTTTCATCATACATTTTTCTTACTCAGAAACATCCAGTGTATTTCCACTATTCAAAGTAAAATTTGATACTCTATCAACATCATTGTCTACTACTATATTTTTGCCCTCCTCTTTAGAACGAAATTAGATACCTACCCACAACCCAAACTAAGTATCTATTTTGTGCCTCTCCACCACTGTTAACACTGATCTTTCACATAGGAAGGCTTTTCTTCGGCCTATTTAAATCTTACTTTCTTTTTAAAGCAAAATTCTTATATGGAACTGTCTCTATTGTGAGTGACATCTGAGATTTTCTTTTGAAAGATCTTTATTTTATTTTTTCATCTACTATAGAAAAATATGCTAGTTTGCTTTTAACTGTGGATAATAGTATGTATGTCTGCCTGAACAAACGAAAGGACTGAATCCTTATCAAATTCATTTTCCCTTTAGAGCAGACATTCCTAAATACTCATAGTGTCCATAATGGTAATGTGTCAGCATTTTTACCTCAGCCAGACCTCAAAAACTTAATGAGTATTGATGTTTCAAAAGTTTACTAGCCTTTAAAAAATAATACATATGAATTGAAAAGTAAAGTCTCACTTTTATCTCATTCTTAAATAACCACAGTTATTTGCAAATTGTCCTCGTGGAGTTCTTTTAATTTTCTTCAGCTTCAGTTGGAACTTGCACATGAGTAATTGATGGTCTGTTCCACAGTCAGCACCTACCCTGGTTTTGACTGCTGATATTGAGTTGCTCCAAGAATTCTTTCCACAGATGTAGTCAATCTGGTGCCTATGCGGTCCATCTGGTGACATCTATGTGTAAAGTCACCATTTGTGGATTTTTTTTAGAAAAGGTATTTGCGACGAATAAATCATTGAATATACAAAATCCGATGATACTATTTCTAGCCTTATTTCTGTCACTAAATCCGTACTTTACAACTATCTTACCTTGTTCATTGTTTCTAACTTTCACATTCCAGTCAATAATTATCATTAATGTATCTTGATTGCATAATTGATAAATTTTGGACTGCAAAATCTATTAAAAATCTTCAATTTCTTCCTCTTTTATGTTAGTTGTTAATACATATATTTGAATACTAGTCATATTAGCAGGCGTTCCTTGTATATATTATGTTATTACAACATGGTACTTTAGGATATAATTTTAAATTGTCTTTTTAACTATGAATGTAACATCATTCTTCCTCTGTTTTTCATTCCCAATCTAGTGTATACTATGTGATTATGTGATTCAAAGTGGCCCAAACCAGTCCATCTCCATTCATTAATGCCTAGAATGTTCATGTCTTCCATCTCATTTTTCACAACTACTAGTTTTCCAATATTCATACTTTGTACATTTCATGTTCCAACTATTAAAGGATGTTTTTAGCTGTTTCTCCTAATTTTGATTGATTTCTAACTTGCCTCTGGAAACTCTATGAACCTGGAGAAAAGACAAAAGTTATACAGCTGTCCAGGGCTTTTGTTCATAGGATCACTATGAGTCACCTGCAACTCGACGGCACTTAACAACACCACCACCAACAACAACAGCATAGAGAGAGAAAGAACAGTTGGCCTAGTTGACAGAAAGCCATGCTACCAAGCCAAAGGTGGGTGACTCTACTCTGCGGCCCCCAGGCCTGCCTTTAATTGTTGTTGGTGAAACATTCTTCTAGGTCATGTAACCCTGGTATGTCCTCTTGCCGTACAGAGGTAACGAATGGTTGCTGTGAAGCTGAACACTGTGACACTGATGAGTCAAATGCAAGAATAGTTACCCATGGTGGACAGTGTTTGGTGGAGCTCCCTGATTAAAACAAGCTTGGAAGCAGGAGTGGCATCCA
>NW_006399849.1:2800607-2822433 GCF_000299155.1 Elephantulus edwardii | reverse complement strand
ATACTTTGTACATTTCATGTTCCAACTATTAAAGGATGTTTTTAGCTGTTTTTCCTAATTTTGATTGATTTCTAGTCTGGGCTATGTATCTAATGCTGTAACTATCTGTGTTTCTCTATTGTTCATAGATTTTGAGAAACCTGCTATTTCAGAAGTGAATGGTCAACTTTTCTTCCTATTCCACCTAAATTTGGGAGCTCTATTAAAACCTATTCACTATGGGTGACCCTAATAGCATTTGATACACCAGTGGTACAGCCTGCAGCATCACAGCACTAACAAGTTACCTTAGTACCGCAAACAGTCAGAGAAGTGATGTACTAATTAGACCAGTGATAAATAAGCAAGAATATAGATACCAAGTTACAAAGTAAGTATTAATAAGCAGATCATTATCTCAATACAACAAACTGACCGATAATTCTAACAATTTAGGAAGCTCCAAGTATGACTCCCAGGTACCAGCTACATAGAAGGTTTCTCTCCCTTTGACTGTTCTGGAGGAAGTTCGTTGTTTCTGAGCTTCTTCTCCTGGACCATCTTCCTGAGGCTTAGCGTCTCTTCTCTTCCATCTGAGGTAGATCAGGAGATGTATTGTACTGACAAAGTCTACAGTGAGGGACCTCTCTGAATTACTGAGGAACTTTGATGATGGTTTGAGGATCATGTGCACTTGACTCAGACGATGGTCTTTTCATTCACTTGTTACACTACTGAGAACTGGACAATGAAAAAGAATGACAGAAGGAAAAATTGATGATTTTAAACTCTTGTCTTGGAGAAGAGTATTATTATCCAAAAATATCTTTTGGACTTCCAAAAGAACAAACAGATTCATCTTGGAGAAGGTGCAGCTAAAGTGATCCTTGGAGGCAAAAATGGCAAAGTTTCATCTCACACACTTTGGGTATATTGTTAATTCCTTCATTAAAAAATAAATAAATAAATATTTTTAAAATTTTCCATTGGTACGACTCGACGGCACTTAACAACAACAACATTGTTTTGTTCATAAAGCTTGTATACATTGTGTTTCATACTATTCCTCATTTAGATTGTTTCATACAATCGTTCTTATTCATTGCATTTTATTAATAATTAATCAACCTTGAACCACCATTTAATTACATTTTACCACTCTTGCCTTGTCTTTCCAGATCCCCATGAATCTTTTCCATTTCCTTTACTCCCCTCATTCCATCCACCAAATTGTGTGTTCCGATGATATTCCCCCTGCCCATCCTCATCCCTCTGCTCTCACACCTTCCCCCTTTGGATTCCCATATTAATTTTACTAGTTATCCTTCTATTTTTTACAACGACGGTCTTACTCAGTATTTATTTTTATGAGGCTGAGTTAGTTTACTAAGCATAATCCTCTCTAGTCTCTCCCAAGTTACTTAGTAATTTTCAAAATTGTTGCTTCTGAGTGCTGCGTAGTATTCCATCATGTGAATGTACCATAATTTCTCAATCCATTCAATAGTGGTTGGACATTTGAGCTGTTTCCATGTTCTTGTGAGTGTGAATAATGCTGTTATGAACATTGCAGTACATCAATCTTCTAAAAACAATTCCCCACCTTATTCTTAATATCCAGTAAGTCAATGTGTGTTGTTGTCAATTAAACTATTATTCTGGGCCCTCATTATTTCAGAAAACCAGATTAAAAGAGAAAAAACCCATAAAAACCCCAAACAGTTACCATTGAGTGATTCTGCCTCATTGAGTAAAATCCCTTGTGTGTCAGAGTAAAACCGACCCTATAGAGTTTTAGTGGCTAGGTTGCTTTTTGTTTTGTTTTGTTTTTGTTTTTGTTTTGTTTTGTTTTCCTAGAAGTGCATCACTTGATCTTTTTTTCTGGGTTTAGAAGCGGTTCATGGCTCTAAAGACATTATCACTAATATCAGATACATCTTGGCAGAAACCAAAGAGTAGCAGAAGAATGTGTATTTATGTTTCATTTACTATACAAAGGCATTTGACAGTGTGGACCACAACAGATTGTGGCTAACCTCGAAGAGAATGGGAATTCCAGAATACTTGATTGTGCTTATGTGAAACCTACACTGGGGCCGGGAAGCAATTCTCAGAACAGAGCAAGGAAACACTGTATGGTTCAAAATCAGGAAAGGAGTGTATCAGGGATGTATGCTGTCTCTGTAACTTTTCAATCTCAGGCAGAACAGATTATTCAGGAGGCTGGGCTTTATGAGGAGGAATGTGGTATCCAGATGGGAGGAAGACTCATCAACAACCTACATTATGCAGATGACACAACTTTGCTTGCAGACAAAGGAAGACCTGAAGTACTTGCTGCAGAAGGTCAAGGACTGTAGTCTTCAATACGGATTGAAGCACAACATCAAGAAAACATAGATTCTCACCACTGGGCCAATTGGCAGCACCATTTTAGATGGAGATTGTTAACAATTACAGCTTGCTCAGCTTCACAATCAACACTTTGGCTCCGGCAGTTAGGAAATTAAAAGGTTAATTGCACTGGAAAAATATGCTGCCAGGGACCTGCTCAGAGTACTGAGAAGCAACGATATCAGTCAAGAGAGTAAGGTGCACTTGATCCAGGCCAGCGTCTTCACAATTACTTGTTATGCATCAGAGGGATGGACAAAGACTAAGTATGACAAAAGAAGAATTGATGCCTTTGAGTTGTGGTGCTGGAGAAAAGTTTTGAATGTACCATGGACCTCTAAGAAAACAAATAGATCTGTCTTAGTGTGAAACCAAGATTTTCCTTGGAGGCTAGTATTTTGAACTCTGTCTCAAATACTGTGGGCACATGGCCAGGAGGGACAAGTCATTGGAGGACGACATCGTGCTTGGAAGGGTGGAGGGATGGCACAGGAGAGGAAGACTCGAATGAGATGGATTAACATAGTAACGGGCATTGGGGATAGGTATGTCAGAGTCCCTGAGACTGGCTCAGGATAGGGTAGGGTTCAGAGCTATTATACCTAGAGTTGCTATGAGTGAAAGTCAAATTGACAGCACGTACCAACAACATGTTAAAAAGGATGTACTCGTGTGCTCAGTGGACTTACAATTAATTTTAATTGTAGTGCATTTTAATTATAAGTCAAAAAAGAATGTGATAACGTCCTAGGAGAAATCAGGCTTACACAACATCCTAAAGTGATTGATTTCTGACTGGAGGCAGATGGCAATCTTCTGTTATGTATCTATCTGAGAGTTTGGATTGGGGGCAGGAGCACAAGTAGAGGCCTGTAATGGCTGGAAACTTGACCTAAAGTTCTAGAGTTCCTCTGCTCAGCTCTGCCAGTAAATCACCCAGCTGGACATAGTGTTCCTTTGCTGGCCCTCAGATAGGAAAGACAGTGGTGCCAACAATTGTCGATTCCCCTGAAATCTATGTTCTGTCAATTTTGCAAATGCTTGTAAAGAAGAACCTTTGTAATCATCACTGGAGAGAGTGGAATTTCACTCAATCTGCAGAATGACCTGTGAAATGGATAGAGCATGTTGTGCCAGACATACTAAATGACTGTGTTAAAATTGCAAAAGCACTGGTTGCCAGTAAAAGTGTAGCTGTTGTATATTTAGATTTATTGTAGTAATAAGGCATTGGCTGTGCAGTCTTATGACATTTTACTGGTAAATTCTATTCATACTGGTTTGGAACTGATTGCAATCACTGTGTAGGCTAAAATCGGGCTGTAACATATTAAATAGAGCTTCCTGATCACGTGGAAATCAATTCAGGCAGAAAAGACTTGCCTCAGGGTAAATGTTAGACCTCAGTGTGGCTTCCATTCCAAACAGAATGTCTCAGAAAGAAGTTCAATAAAATAAAAAGCTAGCTTAAAAACTACAGCTTGAGCCTCTCCACTGGGGTGTGCCTAGTAGGCAATTTGCCTAACATATCCTCTTTGGTTGGGGGGTGGGGGATCTATTGTCCATTCTGTGTGTGTCATAGTAGAACTGTGCTTCTTAGATTCCTCAGTGGACACTTTCTTTGGAAGTAGAGATTGCCAGATACTTCATCCAAGGTACTTCTGGTCATCTTGAACTTCCTCCACTCCAGCCATTGCCATTTGTACTAAGTGAGGTTTCTAATCAATACATGCTCTAATTATATACTTTAGTTTCACCAGGAATCTTATATACAGAGCAAACGTTCTGTCTGCTTTTCATTCATGATAACACTCTTGAACCATTATCTTCCTTGTACTGTGTGAAGCATTTAAATACATTATATTTTTATTATAGCCTAGAGGTAAAGACATATGATTTGAATTTGGCAGCTGCTCTTCCAGAGAAGGATAGGCAATTTCCTCCCGTGAGATTTAGTGTCCCTGAAAACCTGCTGGAGGATCTGCTGTCGGCTGTTTCCCAGTTATCTAACAACAATGAACAACAACATACAAGATTTATCTCAAAAACTCTGTATTTTACGTAGTTTTAGTCTATCATTTTCTAGAAGAGAAAGTAAGTTCAGATAGGTCAGACACTTGCCTAAATTTCTGGCAAAACCAGGATTTTGAAATTATCTCACCCTAGAGCCCAAGCTTTCCACCAAGTCTTTGCCCTGGAGCACTAGGTGTAAAGGAAAGTTAAGTTGGGTTCTTTCTGGATTTCACCATTTCTCTACAAAACTCACCATTTTGGGTGTGTGGCTGGAGAAGATGTTGCTACTAATTTGAGAATGGACTTGGTGTAATGGTGGTTGTACCTCAAAAAACCCTTGGAACAAGTTATGTTTGACTCTTCTCTCATACTTTTTCTTTCACTTCAACAATGTTTCTTTTTTACAACAACCTTAGATTTTCAAAAAACACCTAAGATATCACAAGTCTTCTTGTATATCTTCTGATCTGTTTCCTCTATTATATCTTAAATTCCCTTACTAAAACTTGGTACAGTTGTCTCAGTTGATGAGCCAATATTGATATCTTATTACATTTTCTAGAGCTCACATTTTATTCAGACATCATTAGTTTTTACTATTATTCTTTATATGCTTCACCATCCCATCTAGTGAACCACATGGCATTTCAACCATATGTTTCTTTGAGTTCCTCTCAACTGTGGAAATTCTCAGACTTTTCTTATTTATTATGACCTTGACAGTTTGGGGGTTTTCTTTTTGTTTTTTGTTGTTGTTGTTTTTTAAAAAGAGTATTAAATAACATTCCCTTATTGAGATTAATCAGGCAGTTTTGATGTGAAAGGAAGGGTGTGTCTTTATGGAAGAACACAGGGACAAATTACATTCCTATGATATCATATCAAAGGCATCAGCTCAGTTTCCCAGTCAACAAGTCAAAGTTCAGGTTCAGCTCAGCAACATAAATACAAGAAACCTCTGATTTCTTCAGGCATCCAGTCAGCTTTGGATCCAGCCATAACATCACTGTTGCGCTTAAATTTGACCACTTGGATGAAGTATACATGTCAGGCTTTCTCATTGTAAAGTTGCTTTTTTTACCTCCGTTTCCACTCTCCTCTTTTGAAGAAAGATATTATGCATAGAGAGTTATGCTTTCTGTCCTTGTAGGTGGAGTATCTACATAATTTACTTAAAATTCTGTAGGGGAAATTTGCTGCTTCTCCCAAGTTGTTTTTCTGTCATTTACCTATGCAGTATGAACTCGTGAATATTTATTTTGTACTTTGGATTGTTGTTGCTGTTGTTGTTGTTGTTGTTGTTAAGTGCCATTGAGTCGGAGGTGACTCATAGCGACTCAATGAACAAAATTCCTCAACACTTGCATGACTTTCATCCTTTCTCCAGGTTCATAGTGTTTCCAGAGGCAAGCTATTTACATAAGTGGATGCCACTCTTGCTTCCAAGCTTGTTTAAACTGGTGAGTGCCACCAAACACTGTCCACCATGGGTAACTGTTATTACATTTGACACTTTAGTGTCACAGTGTTCAGCTTCACAGCAACCACAGTTATCTCTGTATGGCAAGTGGACAAACCAGGGCTATAGGACCTCTGGGTTAGAATTCAATATTTTGTTTTTCAAATTATTCCAGCTTTGGACCATTTGGAGTTCTTTCAAGTTGACCATCATGCCCTTTTTACATATCCACATTTGTGTAGCATTGGTTGGCACACAATGTTATTTTATGACATGTAAGATACTTTAGATACATCTTGTGTATTCCCTGCCTCCATCCTGTGACTAGTTATTCCTCTGGTGTTCTCCTATCTTCTTTTGGAAAGGAACTCCAGAGGACCTTTAAAGTCAAGAGAAACGGCAAAGGTTATCAGGCAGGCAACTGAGATAGTATGTGCCTATTTGCATTTTAGTAAGATCACTTACTCTCATAAAAATGAGACTAAAGTCAGTGAGTCAGAACAAAAGGAGGATACTCTAGGGATGCAAGTAAGGTGCTGTCTGGAACTAGGAGAAGAACAATGAGGAGAGACACTTGGAAGGCAAATTAGCTTGCCCAGTCTGAGCCCTGAGACTCTTTCTACCCTGGCAAATAGCACACGTGGCAGCTAGACAAATTGCTTCCATAAAATATTACCAATAAAATCTTACAGAGTAATTTTACTCCCATTGTGGTATCAGGACTTTTGAAAATGTCCCTTTAGAGGCATGGTCTCCAACTGTTTCAACCATAGGTACATGGCATTGTTTTTTTTTTTTCTGTTTTTTTTCTGGCCTATACGATTTATTGGGGGGATAGGGGCAAGGAAGGCCAGAATTCTATAGCCGGTTCCCCCCCCCCCCATACATGGCATTGTTGATCAACTTCTTCTACATCATCCACAACTGTGAGACCAACTTAAGAAGGAGAGCTGGCCAGACTAAGAGAGACTGGGGTTAGGTATAGCCTGTCAGAGTCCTGGAGTTAAAGGTTTTGTTTGCTGGATGATAGAAGAAAGAGCTAACTTGTGACTGCTATAAGACAAAGCTGGTTGGATGACTGAAGAAACCAGAGGTTCTTGATATTTATGTTTCTGGGCTGAACCTGGGATTTTGCTTGTTGACTGGGAAACTGAACTAATTGAGGAATTTTGTGTTGCTGTTAACCTGGCTTGGGACTACCATTTTCCAAACCTAGACTTGTATTGTGTGGTATCTTTTTGCCTCCACCATCCTCAGTCTATTCCCATAATAAACCCACAACTGTGAGTCAGTTTCCAATAAACATCAGTCCCAATAATGAATAATGTTAGGAGAAAGAGCATGAGAGGTCATTTCTGACCTTATAGTTATTTGTTGGTACAGTGGATGTTGTTGATGGGAACAGTTCCCCTTTGTTAAATGATTAAGAGTCAGACTAGGCCTTCCCCATACTGCTCTTGCCCCTTTTATAGCTACCTTGACTTGAAATCGACTGAATGGCACAGATTTGAGTTTTATTTTTATTGCTATATTCCAGGCTCTACTCTAAATACGTAACATAAATATCTCATTTATTCCTCACAAGAACACTGTACTGAGTACTACTGTTATTCTAATTTTATAGAGGAAGGAATTGAACATTGAATGAATGAATAACCAGCCCATAATTTCACACTTGGTAAAAAGTGAGCAGAGGCAAGAATTTAGGTGCCCTAATACCAGCCTTGCTTTTCTTATGTGGATGCTTTCTATGTCTCTTGACAAAAAATTGCTGTGGTACAGATAGCTACAATGCTGCTAGCTGTATCTCAGCTGCTTGGGCAGGCTGACAGATTTTCTTTTCATGTGCTCCCTACAACACTTCCAAACCCTCTGAACCTTGGCTTATGTCTGAGAGTAACCAATCACTGTATCTGACTTCATTCTGACATCTATATTTTCCCAGGACCAGCCATCTATCACTTGCTTTATTTCAATTACAAAAGCATTCGGTGAGCACATACTCTTTACTATCTGTTTCTGTGAAAGGTGCCAGAGATACAGAGGGAATGGGACATAGTTTTGTCCTCAAGGGCCCCACAGTGCTTCCGTGTGTGTAAGTGTGTAAAAGAAAATAAAATATAGTCCCATACTCTGCTCACTACATGACTCCTAACAGACAGTCAGCCAGCCATTAGTCCTTATATCACAATACTAGACTACTTATTTGCCTTTATATCTTCTTCAAACTTTGGGTATTTACATTATTCCACCACCGTCCCCCTGTGTACCTCATGACTCTACTTCCTACATGGCTCTGTGGGTTTTTGACATTGAAATTTCTCCACTCATATCTCCATCACTGAATGACTGTCAGCTTCCTCTTCTTACTATTAGTAAGTCACTTGGGGTGTATACAAGGCCAGACTCCTCTACTCTGACTCATGTTTCCAGAGTTTTTTTCACTTATACAAATCCTGGAGTCTCAGACTTTTCCTGCCCCAGAAGGAGTGGGAGCTGAATTAGGACTGATTAACCAGACTTCTTTCACCACTCCTTTCAGGCCCATCTGGATGTTTTTATTTGGCTATTTTCTAATTTGGGTATGAGTCATTCTACTATGAGATAGCAAAGTTATTTAAACACTTTGTATTGTTTTTCTGATGTCTGAAGTTTAGAAATCCATCTAATACACAATAAGACACTCCTCTTAAGGATGCCACTTGGTTAGTTTGTTGTTGTTGTTGTTGTTGTTGTGTTGATTGTCTTCAAGTGGAGCACGACTCATAGAAACCCTATGAACAAAAGGCCTGAAGCCTTCCTAGAACTAAACCATACGCCTCTGGAAACTGTATGAACTTGGCAAAATGATGATAGTTCTAGAAAGGCTGGTTGGTTTAGAGAACACAATATTAAATATAATCTGGTGGTAACACAGCCATGATAATGTAGGGAGCTAGCAGATAACCCCTTGAGAAACTTTTTTTTTAAGGATGCTTGATGGCATTGATACACTTTCTGCAAGCTTGGCTATGTGGGAGAATGTTCAGTTAAGTGGCACACAAAAGTTCACTGTTTTTCTTATTACCCTGTTTCCAGTTTTTAGGGTATCTTGTATATTTTTCTAGTTGAGGAAAGATTTGTCTTGGCCCTTTCTCTGATCTTTCTACATTTCATAAGTGAAGATTCTAGGTCAAAGACTTGTTGTTGTTGTTGTTGCTGATTGCTGTCCAGTCGAACATGACTCATAGCGACCCTATGGACGAAAGACCTGAAGCTTTTCCATAACTATCGTTGTTTCTCAAAGTCCATAGAGTTTCCAGAGGCATGTTGTTTAGGAAGTGAATGCCACTCTTGCTTTCAAATAGGAGAGAGTGGAAAGGAATAAAAAGTAGAAAAGGGGTCTTCTTTTATACACGGCTTCCTTTTTCACTTTCTAGCATGTTCTTTCTTTTGGGTAAGGTATCTCTGATCAATATGCCTAGTAACCTATTTTCATAAATTATTTTGCAAATTATTTGTGGTAAGTAAATTTCAAAGTTGGAAAAGAATTTTATTTTAGTACATGAGAATGGAACAAAGTAAAACATGAAGCAATACAGTGCTTATTCTCTTATGTGACAATTTACTCTCCTCGAGTGGGATCGGAAAGTGGAGGAGTTTTGGTTATAAGCTTGAAATGTCACCTGTTCCACTGCTGTGTCTGTACTGTGCATCCTCTGTGGGAAAGTAATGGGAACTACAGATCAAAGTCATCTCTTCCAAACACACATCTTTCCACTCCCCTAGGAAAATAGTTTTCTGAGCCCAGAGAAGTCTTCTGATGTTCTCAGTGGGTTCTGCTGACAACACTGAGGCAAGCATAGTCCTAACCACCAGCAAAGGCTTTATCCACTTGTTCTGTCAACAGAGCAAGAGCTCTGTCATGACTTCTGGTCCACTGCCAGTCTTAGCACCCAAAGGAGAATTCAAAAGGCATTGGAAGGAGAGGAGGAGAAGGTACTAAGAAAATTAATGATGACAAGGGGTGGTGAGTTGGCAAACACTGCTTAGATACATCTGTGATTCCAGTCCCCACTGAGGGGATTCCCAGTACATAGGAGTGTCTAGGTGTCAGGGATTGAATTTCATCCCTTAAACTATTTAACACTATTTCTAGATATAGCAGTTATGTAGTGAAATAAGCATGCCCCATGATATTATCTAATGTGATCTACTAATCAGTTAAAAGGAGACTAAGCTAAGCTCAAACACCCTCATTCAGTTCACAGTCCTAATCTAATCTAAGAAGAATTTTTCTGGGCTGTGGCTTGTGTTGTCTTTTACATCTCATAGGAAATAAAAAGAGAGAGAGAAGTAAACAGAGAAAGTATCTCAGCATCACCAGGGAAGAAGAGTTGGGAAGAGAATGTATCCTTTGGATGTGGTACTGAAACCCCCTAGAGCCAGAGAAAGATTGATGCCAAAATGGACAGAGATCTTCAAGAGATACTGGTCCTAAAGATGTCATAAGGAGACCAACACCTTTCCTCAGAGCTGTCAGAGAAGAGGCCTTCTCCTAGAGTGAGCACCCTAAATTTGTACTTCTAGACTCCTAAATTGTGAAAAGAAAAAAAAAAATCTTTCTGTTTGTTAAAATCATTCATTTGTGATATTTGTTTTAGAGTAGCCCTAGACAACTAAGTAAGATACTGGGCATGGGGGTAAATACAGCCAGGAAAACAAAAGACGAATTGTATTAGGTAAATCTGCTGTCAGAGACCTTTCCAGAGTATTGAGAAGCAATGAAGTCAGTCTAGAGACTAACGCGGGCCTGATCCAGGACATGATCTTCACAATAACTTGTTATGCTTCAGAGAGCTCTACAATGACTAAGGATGGCAGAAGAAGAATTGATGATTTTGAGTTGTGGTGCTGCAGTAAAGTTTTGAACTTACATGGACAACCAAGAAAACAAATAATTCTGTCTTGGAGACTGTGAAACCAAGTTTCTTCTTGGAGGTTAGGATTTTGAAGCTCTGTCTTACATACTTAGGGCATGTGGCCAGGAGGGACCAATCCCTGGAGAAGGACATCACTCTCAGAAGGATGGAGGGACAGCGCAAGAGAGAAAGACCCCAGATGAGATGGATTGATACAGTAACTGGAACAATGGGAATAGGTGTGTCAGAATCAGTGAGACTGGCTTAGAACAAGGCAGGCTTCAGAGCTGTTGTGCATAGGGTCACTATGGGTTGTACACTGCTTGATGGGACATAAAAACATTAACAACAGACTTCATCTGCTTTGAGTGAGTGGGGAAAGGAAAGATGTAAGTTCAGTTTTCTAATTGGAAGAGTTAGGTCAGAGCCACAGCTGCTGCAGAGACCGGAGCTAGGGTGTTTTTTTTCCCACTTTTAAAAAATTTTAATGAACATTTACAGAGATTTTGAATTTCCATTCATTCATTGTTGAACTTTTCTCCCTACCCACCCCTCCCGCCACCCAGTTCCCTCCTCTCTTTGAACAGTAAAAGAAAAATTCTTTCATTGGTATACAATACCCCCGCACCGCACCCCCACCCCAACACCCGAGTACACTCCATTATGCAACCTTAATTCTGGACTCTTGTGAGAACCATAAAACCCTATCATGTATCGCTTTTAAACTGTTCTCTCCATCATCTATTTCAAAGCAGTATACATAATTTATCCAGTTTTTCTCAGTCTTTAAGCATCTTTGTTTGTAGGAGTGAAGAGTACCTTAGAAGCTTGTTTGTTGCATATATTCTTTGCTTTTCCTTTTTAAGAGGAATCACACCTGTTCTTTCCCTTCTCACACTCATCAGACAAAACCAAATGCCTTTCTCAGTACAGACACTTTCCATGAAGAGTAGAGCTTAGAATGGTACAAGCTGACTCAGCAGCTCCTTTGTCTTGACTCCTGCCTTGACCAGATCTGAACTTTTGTGCCTCTTGCTCTTTAAGCAATCAGCCTCTCCTCTAACCCAGCCTCTTCCCCAGGAAAGTTGAAGCCAGCGACTGAAGTTGAGAGAGGCAGGAGGAGACAAGAGAAAGGAAATATTTTGGCATATGCTTACGCTGGTCCTGCAGCCACAGGAGACCTGCAGTCAAGCAAATCCTGTCATTAGTTCCAGTTTCTGTTTCAGGATCGATATTAGACTGTTGTTGCCCACACACCTTGCACGTTGCAGACAGGGCTGTCAGCGGTTCTCTGTGCTCCCAGAGAGTGAGCCATCACAGGACTCCCCACGGCTTGGGAAGAGACAGGAAGCCAGTCTTTCTAGCTTAACAAAAAATAATAATAAATTTAAAAGCATTGCAAAAGTCTTCTTGTTTCTGCTAGACTATGTGTCTAGCTGGCTGTATCTGATCCACTAGATTAAATGTCACCTCTAGCAGGAATCAAGTTGTGTATTCAGAAACATCAAGCTGTTGCTTATAGAGACAAGTGGTAAGGCCGCTGTACTGGGAAAGTGTACCGAGGAAGGGACATCTGCCACAGAATGTGAAATTCCCATCATCTTAAGTCTGGCTTCTGTTAAGCGGCTTGAAAAATAGCATGGATAAAGCATTAATGATAATATTAAAATCATGTAACACTTTGTAGTTGTTTGTGTTATGTGCCCTGAATGGTTCCAACTCATACTACTATACATACAAAAGAACCAAATCCCATGGTCTTTACTATCCTAACCACTGTTGCTTGAGCCCACCATTGCATTGAGCCCTCTCTTCCAATCCATCTCCTTGAAAACCTTTCTGTTTTTCGTTGATCCTCTGCCTTAAATAGCATGGTATTTTCCTCTGTGAACTCGCCTCTCTTGATAATGTGTCAAACGTACATGAGACGAAGTCCTCTCTTCTAAGGAACATTCTGGCTGTACTTCTTCTAGAGGCAGATTTTTGCATTTTTCTGGAAGCACAAAATATATTCAATATTATCTGCCAGTACTATCATTAAAATACATACATCAATTTCTTTGGCCTTCTGTCGTCGTTGTCTACCTTTCACATAACTCTGAGATGAATTAAAATATAATGACTTGAGTCAAGTGCACCTTAGTCGTAAAAGAAATATCTTTGTTCTTTAACACTTTAAAGAGGTATTTTGAAGAAGATTGGTCCAATGACAAATTTTCTTCCATAGGTTCCCATTTAGTTTATGAGAAAACTAACATCATGGGAAAATCAATGATTTTTATAAGACAATTCAGCTAAAAAATAGCAAGACAATGTTAAGATTTAAGTCTTTCAATGACAAGGAAAGCCTCCTTTGTACTCTGGCCTCTTTTTGTTGTTGTTGTTGTTTTGTCACAAATGTCTTGTTACACCTTTTAACCTATTTTTCACAGCACTATTAATGTCAACAAGTCTTAGAAGTCAAGTTAAAACAGATGTTTTAAATAAGTATGTTATAGAGAAATGCCAATTAACCTTATAATGAGAAACCACTACACATTTCTTAGCAGTGCTAGAGCAACTGCAACTCTCATGTATTGTTAGTGGGACCACAATATGGCACAGCCACTTTAGAAGACAGTTTTGGAGTTCATTATAAAGAAATACTTTTTCTCATGCAATGTCATACTCCATTCTTAAGAAAACATAAGTTCACACAAAAACATATATAGTAATGCTTATATAAGTCTTTAATAATCAAAATATATAAGTAAATAGATACACAATCTGTGCTACATTCATTTAAATTAATATTATTCAATAATAATGAGTGAGTACGTGCAAAAAAACATGAATGCATCTTAAAAATACTGATTTAAAAAATGCAGGTGATATGCTAATATGCATAGAAAGCCCTAAAACTCAACAACGAAAAACTGTTAGAGCTAGTGGACCAATTTAGTAGAGTGGCAGGATACAAGATCAGTATCCAAAATTCAGTGGCATTCCTCTATAGTAATGAAGAGAACTTAGTGAATGAAACCAAGACAGCAATACCATTTACATAGCTATCCACAACTGAGATGCTTGGGAGACTAACTAGAGACACAAAAGACTTGTACAAAGAAAATTGTAGAACCTTTCTGTGAGAAACAATAACTGATCTAAATAAATGGAAAAATGTGACCTGTTCATGGATAAAAAAGACTCAATATTGTGAAATTATAATCCTACCAAAAGCAATCTACATACTTAATGCAATCCCAATACAGATACCAAATTCATTTTTCAAGAAGATTATAAAGAAATTGTCAAGTTTATTTGGAGAGGAAAGAGATCCCAAGTAAGTAAAGCACTTCTGAAAAACAAAAATGAAGTGGGAGGCATAAAACTCTCTGACCTCAATACCTACTACACCATGGTTGTAACCAAAATAGCACGGTACTGGTACAGTGGCAGGCACACGGATCAATGGAATAGAATTGAGAACCCAGAAATGGGCCCATCTATCTCTGGTCAACTGATATTTGACAAGGAAACTAAATCTATCAACTGAGAAAATGACCTCTTCAACAAATGCTACTGTCAAAATTGGACTTCTAGTTACAGAAAGCTGAAACAGTACCTACGTCTCACACCATACACAAAAATCAACTCAAGATGGATCAGTGACCTGGGACTAAAGCCCCAAAGTTCTTAAGAGACAAACTGGGATCAAGCTTAGACTGTCTAGTATGTGGTATAAAGGGACTGTCAAAAAACAGCCAGAAATGCACAATCTGAAGAGGATAAAATTGATGAATGGGACCCCCTAAAGATTAAATCTCTGTGCACATAAAAAACATTTTTTAACAGAGTACAAAGAAAGCCTACTGATTGGGAAAACATATTTGGCAATAACATTTCACACAAGGGTCTCATATCAAAAGTTTACAGAATTCTGCAGGGTCCCCACAAGAAAAAGACTGATAATACAATTATAAAATGGGCAAAAGACATGGAAAGAATTTTCACAGAGGAAGATATTCAAATGGTCAACAGACACATGAAGAAATATTCAAAATCACTGGCAATAAGTGAGATGCAAATCAAAACCACAATGAGATAATATCTCACACCAGTAGCAGTGGCAACGTTTAACAGGACCGCAAGTAATAAATGTTGGAGAAGATGTGGAGAGATAGGAATTCTTCTACATTGTTGGTGGGATTGTAAAATGGTACAACCACGCTGGAAGGCAGTTTGGTGTTTCCTTAAAAAGCTGAACATAATTCCATGTGATCCCGCTATTCCACTGCTGAAATATACCCTGAGAAAATGAGCACTGAGGCACAAATGGAGACTTGTACACTGATGTTTATAGCAGTGTTTTTTCACAATTGCAAGAACATGGAAACAGCCTAAATGTCCAACCACAATCAAATGGCTTGAGATATTATAGTTTGTTAACATGATGGAATACTCACTATGTAGCATGCGGGAGCAATGACTTTGGAAAGTACTGCTTGATTTGGGGGGGACTAGAGAGCATTATGCTAAAACTAACTGAGTCCCATAAGGACAAATACTGTATAAGACCATAACTGTAGAAATAGAATGATAACTAGTAAAATGTGTACGGGGATCCATGGAAGGGAAAGGGTAGGAGCAGAGGGGTAAGGATGGGGGGGGCGGTAATCATAGTGTCACACACAACTTGATGCAGAGAGGGAGGGGTGTGTGAAGGAAATTAGAAAGATCTGATGTTAAAAAAAAACACAAAACCCCAATGTATATAAACTTTGTAAGTAAAATAATACAAAATAAAAATTTATTTTTTAAAAAAGCCAAACTCAAAAGATCGCATATCATGTAATTTCATTTCAGTGACACTTTAGAATAGGACAATTATAGAGACATAAAGTAGATAAGTAGTTTCTAGGGACTGTTAGGCGAAGAAGTGATTGACTAGTAAGAGGTTACAAAATGAATGTATGTTCAGCATAATGAGACTATAAGGTACTGAAGCAGTGGGTTTATGATCTATTCATTTAACTGTAAACCCCAGTCAGTGAGCTTGACTCTATGCAAATTGCAAACAATGAAAACCAGGATACAGAAAAATTGTTTGACATGTAGAAATGAGACCATGATAAAAATAATCTAATACAAGTGCATTGGCCTAATTTAAGAGAGTGGGTGAAAGGGAGCTAACTAACCTGAGTGACTTTGAAAATAGTATTTTGCCTCAATGCTATAAGGTTAAAGTAAAAAAAAGAAATATACACAAACACTACATGTTACTACTTCTCATATGGTTGTGGTGTTGTTGTTGTGTGCCATCAAGTAGCTTGAGACTCATAGCGATCCTATGTACAAAAGCCCTAACCCCTGCTCTATCCTGTGCCAATCTCACTGTCTCCATCCAACACACTCATGCCCATTATCCCAGTCACCGAATCAATCTACCTCATAGAGGGTCTTCCCCTCCTGCGCTGTCCCTCCATCCTATGGTACTTCCTGAAAATTTTCAGTGTCAATCAGTTCTTTTTGGTACAGTGACTCTGCATATTACCTCCATCTTCTTTTGATGCTTGCTGAATCATTCAATATGCAAAATTTAGCATCCATTGTAAATCAAGTTTTAAATTTGTTTTTCAATTCTCTCAGCTTGAGAAAAATCAGAGCAAGTTCTTCCCTTTATATTCTCCAATTTCAGCTGTCTGCACATTCCATCACAATACTTTTCTTTGTCCTTTTGAGCTACCCTTTGAAATCTTTTGGTCAGCTCTTTTACTACAGCATGTTTTCCCTTTGTTTTGGCTTCTCAATCCTCCAGGGCAATTTTTAGAGTCTCTTCTGACATGCATTTCAGTTTTCTCTTTCTTATCTGTGCTTGAAATGACCTTTTGTTTTCTTCATGGATGATGTCCTACAAATCATCCAGTCTTCGATTGTTGTTGTTGTTATGTGCCATTGAGTCACTTGCGACTCATAGCAACTCTGTGTACAAGAACCCTAAATGCTATTCTATCCTGTGTCAACCTAGCCATCTGAAACACACTCATTCCCACCACTTAAGTCACAGAATTGATCCATCTCGTCAAAGGACTTCCTCTCCTGCGCCGCCCCTCCACTCTGCGAAACATGATGTCCCTCTCCAAGGACAAGTCCCTTGCAAACATGCCAAAATTATGTCAGATGAAGCTTCAGAATTCTTGACTCCAAGGAGCATTCCAGCTTCACCTTCTCCACGACAAACCTGTTCGTTCTCCTAGCAGTCCATGGTATGTTCAATACCCTTCTCCAACACCACCGCTTAAAGGCATCAATTCTCTTTCTATCATCTCTATTCACTGTCCAACTCTCTGATTCATAGCCCATAATTGTGAAGACTATAGCCCAGATCAGGCACACCTTAGTCTCCAGACTGACATTGTTGCTCTTCAGTACTCTTGAGAGGTCCCTCACAGCTGACTTTCCCAATGCAGTTCATCTCTTGATTTCCTGGCTACTGTTACCAAGAGTGCTGACTGTGGAGCCTAGTAAACTAAAACTGTTAAACTAGTGTTCAATGCCTCAAACATATTTCTAAGATGATTTTGAATTTCAGACATAATAGATTCAAAATCATATCTCGGTTCTTGTGGACTTATTTTTGTTTCCTTTGGCCTCAAATTGAACTTGCATATGAGGTAATACAAGCAGGAACCAATGGTAATGAAAGAGGAAGTAGAACTGCATTGAAGGCATTGGAGCAGGGGGATCCTCAGGAATCAATGGGATATCAGTTGACTTGCTTCAATTAACAGATGCAGCCTTGAATGTGCTTACTAATCTATGTCAAGAAATTTGGAGGACAGTTAGGAATCTCCCAAAATTATTGAGTAGTAATGATGTCAACTTGAGGACTAAGGTGTGTCTGTCATGCCATGGCCTTTCTGATTACTTGCTATGCATCTGAGAGGTGGACAAGTAATAGGGATGATAGAAGAAAAAAATTGATGCCTTTGAGCTGTGGTGTTGGAGAAGAGCACTAAACATCCCATAGATTGTCAGACAAATAAACAAATATGCCTCAAAAAGGGGCATCTAGAGTGCTCTTTGGAGGCAAGGATGCTGAAGTTTCACATCACCTACTTTGGTAATGTTGTTAGGAGGTGCTTTTCCTTGAAAAGTGACATGATACTTGGAAGGGTGGAGCGTTGGCAAAGGAGAGGAAGACGTTAACCAAGTGAATTGACAGGGTGACTGCTGCAATGGGCTCTTTTGTGTCAGGAATTGTGCGTATGGTCCAGAATAGGACAGGGTTCATATCTTGTCCCTAGGGTCATTATGAGCTGTACTCAACTAGATGACACTTAACAACCACTAACAACTGCATGTTAAGACTATAGCATGGAGCTATAGTCTAGCAATTTTGAAAGTTCATGTAGGTTCATAATTCAAATGCACAGCCATGAAGTTACATAGTAACCCTGCATCTCACATGCTTTGGGAATATCCTTAGGAACGGCAGCTCTTGGAGAAAGACATTCTGTTTAGCAAGGTAGAGGGTAAATAAAAAAGAGAAATACCCTTACTGAAAAGGATTGGCAGAGTAGCTACGGCAATGAGCTCAGGCACAGTATCAATGGTGAAGATGGTGCAGGATCATTCTGTTGTACATAAGGTTTCTATGAATCAGAACCACTTGATAGTTCCTAATAACAATAACTAGGGAGCTCTGGTGGCCTCATGGGTCAGCTATGGATTTGTTCTGACTCAAGGGTACCCAACAACAACAATAACAACTGTTGGTCTAGTGGTAAGAAACTACACTGCAGCCTCTAGGGCACATGGTTCAAATCCATCAGCTGCTCCCCTGGAATAAGGTGGACAATCTCCTCACATGCAATTTCCTGCTTCTGAAAATCCACTGAAGAGTCCACTATGGACAGGTTCTTAATCAATGACACACAACGACAACTAAGAGTTGATACTTAATTCCCTTCCCCTTGACTTAATTCTCTTTCTCTTGAATGTTAACCTCATTTACTCACTTGATTCCCCAAAATAGAGTATGAAAAAGAAGAAAGTAGGGAAGTCTGGCAGACACCCCCTTCTAACCAAATGTTTGTGGTTTGCTTTAGAATTTTCCAAATATTTGTAGTTAACTTGATAAGTTATCAGTATCACAGCTTCCCTGATACACTATGATGACAAGACCACTTCACCTTTGAAACTGTTGTGGTGGTGGTGGTGTGTACCGTAGAGTCAGAACTGACCCATAGCTGACCCTCAAGTGGGTTTTCAGAGGCATTTAATTGCACAGGAGGAGATTGTCCATCCTTCTCACCTTTGAGGTAGTTTCCCCTAAACCAACAAGCCTCGAAGATTGAGAAAACATCAGACAAACACAAACTGAAGGACATCCTGAAAAATATCTGAAGAACAGGGTTCAGAACTTTTAAGTTCGTGAACAATAAGAAGAGACTGAGAAAATATCAGGTATTGGAGGAGACTAAGGAAACATGACCAATAACTGCAATGTAACCTGCATTGGATTCCAGAACAGAAAAAGAACATTAGTATAAAAACTAGAAAATCCAAATAAAGCCCATAGTTTAGTTAATAGCATTATGCCAGAATTAATGTTTTAGTTTTGACAATTGTAACATGGTTATATAAGATGTTAGTATTAGAAAAATTTGGATGAGAGTGTTCAGGAACATTTTGTTCTTTTTTTGTAATTTTTGTGTAAATCTGAAACTACTCCTAAATAAAATGTTAACTTTTAAAAAAATTACCAGGAAGTCAGAGTATAAAGATGATACACGTGTAAAATAAATGAATGAAAACTAATTAAAAGAGGAATGTTAAGAACTGACTTTCCATAATGGCTCCCCTTTTCCAGACAAGCTCTCTTATTCTAGAAAATCTGTATTTGTACATTTCATCACAGGAAAGGCAGACAATGGTCTGCAGCAGACCTTCAGAGATTCTACTTAAAAGCATGGTGTTAGGGAGATAAGTTCATTCATTCATTTGAGAATTGATTTTAAAACAAATATCTTTTTCAAAAAAATTAATTTTAATGAAAGTTTACTGAGATTTAGGGTTTCCAGTCATTCGTTGTTGCACTTTTCTCCCTGCCCACCTCCTCCCCCCTCAATTCACTTTTCTCCTTGATAAGTAAAAGAAAGACACTTTCATGGCTATGCAATTTCTCCCCCCAAGTCCACTGCACTGTGCAGCCTTCATTCTGGACTCCTGATATGACAATGATACCTAATTATATATCCGTTTTAAACAGTTCTCACCCTCATCTGTTGCAATGCAGCACACATAATTCCTCCCCTCCTTCTCTGTTCTTCCCTCAACCCCAATGTCAGTCCTGTTTTACAATAGTGGCCCTGTGCAATATTTGTCCTTTTGTGACTGAGATATTTCACTTAGAATAACGTCCTCTAGGGTCATCCACTTAGCATAACATTTCATGAGTTCCTTGTTTTCCAGTGCTGCATAGTATTCCGTTGTGGGAATATACCAGAGCTTCTCTATCCATTCATTTGTTGATGGGCACTTTGGTTGTTTCCAGCTCTTTGCTATTATGAACAAAGTCACAATGAACATGGGTGGGCATATATATACTTGGGTGGCAGTAATGGTTTCTTTAGGGTAAATTCCCAGAAGTGGAATTGCTGGCTCAAATGGTATTTCTATTTGCAACTTTTTGAGAAAGCACCACACTGCCTTCCATAGTGGTTGCACCATTTTACACTTCCTCCAACAGTGAATAAGGGTTCCAGTTTTTCCACAACCTTGCCAGCATTTGTTGCTTGCTGTTCTGTTAAATTTTGCTATTCTGACTGGGGTGAGATGCTATCTCATAGTTGTTTTCTTTGTATCTTTCTTATAGCTAGGGATTTTGGACATTTCTTCATGTGTTTGTTTGCCATCTGAATGTCTTCTTTGGTGAAGTGTCTGTTCATATTCTGTGCCTATTTTTCAATTGGGTTCTTTACTTTTATCTTATTGTGGTGCTCAAGTATTTTATAAATTCTAGATAAAAGTCCCTTATCTGACAAGCCATTACCAAATATTTTTTCCAATCTGTGGCTTCCTTTATTAACCTATTGGAGAAGTTTTTGCATCCTCAGCTCCTGATGCCACGTTCTTCATAAAGTCTGACTTTTTGAATGATTTGTTCAGCATACAGATTGTGCAGATATACACCCTGACACACACCTGTCCTGATTTGAAACCATGCAGTGTCCTCTTCCTCTGTTCTGACAACAGTCTCTTGAAATAGTTATAGGTTTTTCATGAGCACAATTAAGTGTTCCAGGATTCTCATTCTTCTCAATATTAGCCATAATTTGTTACTTTGCATAGTCAACAAAACACAGGTAGACATCTTACGGGTTTTATTGTCTGCTTTCTGCAAAGATATATCTGACATCACCATTGATATTCTATATGCCATAACCTCTTCTAAATCTAGCATGAATTTTTGGCAAATATCCAATGATAGAGTGCTAAATATGTTTTAAAATAATCTTCAGTAAGGTATTTGTTTGCATGTGATATTAATGGTACTTTTTTATAATTTTCACATTTTATTAAATCTCTTTTTGGGGAATGAGAAAATAAAATGGTTCTCTTCCAGTCAGTTGGCCAAGTATCTGTCTTTCAGATTTCTTAGAACTTAGTAAGGCATGTTTGTTATTGTTCTTCCTCATTTCAACTGACTTGAATGTTGGAAAACTGGAAACTGCTAAGAAAAGTAATGGAATGCATGAACATTGACATACTAGACATTAGTGAGATGAGTTAGACCAGGTTTGGCCACTTTGAATCAGATCATCATATGGTAGACTATTCTGGGAATGAAAAACAAAAAAAGAATGGTATTGCATTTACAGTCAAAGTCAATTTTACTTTCTATCCTGAAATACAACATTATAAGTGATAGGATAATACCCATACACGTACAAAGAAGACTCATCAATATGATTGTTGTTATTGTTGTTATGTGCCGTCGAGTCATTTGCGACTCATAGTGACCCTATGTACAACAGCCCTAAACCGTGCTCTATCCTGTGCCAATCTCATTGCCTCTGACACACCCATCCCGATT
>NW_006399849.1:2787232-2800027 GCF_000299155.1 Elephantulus edwardii | reverse complement strand
TGCTACAGATTGGTCCAGTCGTGAGAATTTTTGTCTTCTTTTTTTTCTTTTTTTTTTTTAAGCCAAACTTTTTATTTCCAAAGTGGTGCCATAAATTTCTACCGAGTGCCAATGGTCACTTGCCACACTCGCACCAGATTGTCTGTGTAGCCAGAAAACAGAGCCTGGCCATCAGCAGACCAGGCCAGAGAGGTGCAGCTTTGCTGCTGTTGCTGAGAACTTCTTGCTTCAGTTCATCTACAATGATCTTGCCCCCCAAGTCCCAAATCTTGATACTGGGACCTGTGGCAGCATAGAGCCAGTAGCGGTTAGGACTGAAGCACAGGGCATTGATGATGTCACCACCATCTAAAGTGTAGAGATGCTTGCCTTCATTGAGGCCTGGCCATCCTCGCCTCCAGAAGCACAGAGGGATCCATCTGGAGAGACAGTCACAGTGTTCAGGTAGCCTGTGTGGCCAATGTGGTTGGTTTTCAGCTTGTAGTTAGCCAGGTTCCACACCTTGACCAACTTGTCCCAGCCACAGGAGACGATGCTGGGGTTGCTGCTGTTGGGTGAGAAGCGGACACAAGACACCCACTCCGAGTGACTCTCATCCTGGACAGTGTACTTGCAGACACCCAGAGTATTCCATAGCTTGATGGTTTTATCTCTGGATCCTGAGACAATTTGCTGGTTGTCAGAAGAGAAGGCCACACTCAGCACATCCTTTGTATGCCCTACAAATCTGCGTGTGGTAGTACCCGTTGTGAGATCCCAGAGGTGTAGCATTCCATCCCAGGAACCAGAAAGGGCAAACTGGCCATCAGAGGAGATGACCACATCACTAACAAAGTGGGAGTGGCCATGCAGAGCACGCTGAGGGATGTCATAGTTGGTTTCATCTCGGGTCAGCTTCCACATGATGATGGTCTTATCTCGCGAGGCGGACAGTATCATATCTGGGAACTGCGAAATGGTCGCAATTTGAGTTATCCAGCCGTTGTGGCCCTTGAGGGTGCCACGAAGGGTCATCTGTTCAGTCATGTTGACGGCGGGTGTGGGAGTCGCCGCAGCGACGAGGATGGCAGTGGATAACTCAGAGACGCCGAGAGCACAGAATTTTTGTATTCTTAACATTGAGCCTCAGTCCATATTGAAGGCTGCAGTCCTTGACCCTCTGCAGTAAGTGCATTGAGGTCCTCCTCAGTTTCAGCGAGCAGGATTGTGTCATCTGCAAAACGCAGATTGTTGATAGATCGTCCACCAATCCTAATGCCACACTTTTCCTCATAGAGCCCAGCCTCTCGTATAATCTGCTCTGCATACAGGTTGAAAAGGTATGGAGATAGAAAACATCCCTGACGTACACCCTTCCCAATTTTGAACCATGCAGTGTTGCCCTGCTCTGTTCTGATGACTGCCTCATGGTCTAAGTATAGGTTTCGCATTAGCACGATTAAAAACAGTTTGTTATGATCCACGCAGTCAAATGCCTTTGCATAATCAATGAAACACAGATAGACATTCTTCTGGTATTCTCTGCTTTCAGCCAAGATCCATCTAATATCAGCTACAATATCCCTAGTACCACGACCCCTTCTAAACCCAGCCTGGACTTCTGGCAGTTCTCTGCTGATGTACAGTTTCAGTCGTTTTTGGATAATCTCCAGTAGAATCTTGCTTGCATGTGAAATAAATGATATTGTTCTGTAGTCTCCACACTCAGTTGGATCGCCCTTCTTTGGGATGGGAACAAATATTGACCTCTTCCAATCAGTTGGCCAAGTGGTTGTTCTCCAGATTTCTTGGCACAACTTGGTGAGCACATCCACGCAGCATCTGTTAGCTGAAATATGTCAATTGGTATACCATCTATTCCTGGGGCCTTATTTTTTGCTATTTCCTTCAAAGCAGCTTGATCTTCTGCCTTCATCACCATAGGCTCTGGCTCAAATGCTATTTCATTAAATTCTTCTGTACCTGCCAATTCCTTTTGGTACAATGACTGAGTATATTCCTTCCATCTTCTTTTGATACCTCCTGGATCATTTAACATTCTGCCTAAAGCATCCTTGATTGTAGCAACTCGGGGTTTAAATTTGCTCATCAGTTCCTTGAGCTTAAGAAATGCTGAATGAGTTCGGCCCTTTTGATTTTCCTACTCTAGCTCCTCGCACATTTCATTGTAGTATTTTGCTCTGTCATTCTGTGCTGCCTTTTGGAATCTTCTGTTCAGCTCTTTAGTGTCTTGGTTCTTCCTTGCGCTTTGGCTTCTCTATGTTCCAGTACAATCTTCAGAGTTTCTTCTGACATCCATTTTGGTCTTTTCTTCCTCTTCTGTCTTTGTAATGACCGCCTGCACTCTTCCTGGATGATACATTTAACATCCTCCCACAACTCATCTGGTCTTCGCTCATTAGTGTTCAAGGCCTCAAACCTGTTCCTGAGATGATTCTGAAATTCAGGTGGTATGAAATTAAAGTCATATTTTGGCTCCTGTGGTTTCGGTTTAATTTTCCTCAGCTTCAGCTTGAACTTGCATATGAGTAGTTGGTTGTCTGTTACACAATCAGCTCCTGGCCTAGTTTTCACAGCTGATACTGAGCTTCTCAAGCAGTTTATGCTTCCACATTTGGAGTCAAAGAGGAAGAAATTGAGAATTTTTACCAAATCTTGCAGTCTGAAATTGATTGAAGATAGAATCAAGAGGTGTTAATGATAATTGGTGACTGGAATGCAAAAGTAGGAAACAGTGAAGAAGGAATAGTAGTTGAAAATAATATGGTCTTGGTGATAGAAATAAAGCTAGAAATAGAGTGATTGTTTATATTTTGTTTGGTTTTTTTGTTACTTTAACCCTTTTTTCATTTTTTTTTTTACTGATTTTCATGTAATTCCAGAACATCTCCAGAGTGCTGAAGAGCAACTATGTCAGTCTCTAAACTAAGGTGTGTCTGATCCAGGCCATGGTATTCGCAATTACATGTTATGCATCAGAAAGTTGGACAATGACTAAGGGTGATAGAAGGAGAATTGATGCCTTTGAGCTGTGATTCAGGATAAGAGTATTGAATATACCTTGGACTGCTAAGAGACCAAACAGGTTCATCCTAGAGAGGGTAAAACCAGGCTGCTCCTTGGAGGCAAGTGTTCTGAAGCTTCATCTGATGTACTTTGGAAATGTTGCAAGGAGGGATCAGTCCTTGAAGAGGGACATTATGCTTGAGAGGGTAAAGGGACAGCACAGAGGGGGAGGACCCTTGATAATACAGATTGACTCAGCGACTGAAGTAATGGGGATAGGTGTCCTGTTTCATTCATATACATTGTGTGTTATATACAATCTTTCAAATACATTGTATTTCATGCAATCATTCATATACATTCTATTTTACTTTTTTAAAAAAATGCTTTTCTTAAAGTTTGTATACATTGTGTTTCCCACTTTTCTTCATTCATATTGTTTTCATATAATCATTCTCATACATTATGGTGTGTTGGGTTTGGTTTGGATTTTTAATTTAATATTTTGTTGTGTACCATAGAGTCAGAACTGACCCATAGCTGACTCTAAGGCAGGTTTTCAGAGGCAGTTAATCACATGTGAGGAGATTGCCCATCCTTTTCACATGGAGCACCTGGTGGCTTTGAACTATGTGCCTTCAGGATTGCAAAGCAGCTTCTTGCCCCTAGGTCACCCGAGCTCCCCTTTCTCTTTTATGCTGGTTGACATATAAAGTTTATATACATTGTTTTTTACACCAGATCTTTCTTGCTTCCTTAAGTCACACCTTCCCCCACCCATTAAACCATACAATCCTTTTATTACGCCCTCCACCCATCATCACCCTGTGCTCCCACTCTCCCCTCCACTTAGATCCTTATACACATGTTACTAGTCATCTATTTCTACAATAATGGTCTTATACAGTATTTATCCTTATGTGATTGAGTTAGTTCTCTTAACATAATGCTCTCCAGTCACTCCCAAGTTAGATAGTGATTTGCAAAATCAGTATTCCATCATGTGAATGTATCATAATTTCTCAATCTAGTCAATTGTGGTTGGATATTTGCATTGTTTCTATGTTCTTGCAACAGTGAACAATGCTGCTGTGAACATTGTTGTACTAGTCTCCATTTATGCCTCAGTTCTTATTTTCTTAGGATATATTCCAAGTAGTGGAGTAGCTAGCTGGGTCATAAGGAATTTGTATGTTGAGCATTTCGAGGAAATGCCAAACTGCCTTCCAGAGTGGTTGTACCATTTTACAATCTCACCAGCAGTGTATAAGAGTTCCTACCTCACCACATTCTCTCCAGCATTTTATTAACTTGCTGTCCTGTTTGCCACTGCTACTGGAGTGAAATGGTATCACATTGTGGTTTTGATTTGCATCTCTCTTATTGCCAGTGATTTTGAATATTTTTTCATGTGTCTGTTGGCCACCCAAATGAATGATAGAATGTTGTGTTTTCAATTATTTATTCATTGTAAATACACTATTTTAAATTTTTTTATGGGTTTGCTTACAAAGTTCATATATATTGTGTTTTATACTATTCTTCATTTCATACAATCATTCAATCTCATTTTCCTCACTGTTTTACTCCCAGCATAGTAGACTATATGATTGTTTGATTCAAAATAGACAAAGCTAGTTCATCTCAGCTCATTAATGCCTAACATTGATTTCTTTTTTAACAATGTCTAGTTTTCTTAAAGTCGTACTTTGTACATTCCATGTTCCAATTATTAATGGAAGTTTGGAGATATTCTCCCTCATTTTTTAGTGTCTTTATATAGGAAGGCTTTATACCCAGTATTATATCTAATAGTGTTCCTCTATTTTTCATAGAGTTTTTGAAGACCTGTTGTTTCAGAAATGAATTATCAATACTTCTTCAGAGTAAAAGCCACATCAGTCTTGACAAACCAGAGCCTATATTGTTAGAAATATGCGTAGCTCCTGTTGGCACATGGTTAGCTAGTTCCTCCAAATACTTTAACAGACCTCCATTAGTGGGCCCAGAATTTTACCTATGTGTTCTATGTTGTGGTTTGGCCCTAGTTGTTTGTTTCATAGACAGAAGAGATGTAGACTATTGTTGTTTTTTTTAGGTGCCATCGAGTCAGGCACAACTCATATAGATCCTATGAACAAAAGATATGAACCTTGTTCTATCCTACACCTTCCTCATGCTTCTTGATACACAACAGGCCACTGCCGCAGCCACTATGTTAATCCACCTGGTTGAGTGTCTTCTTCTCCTTTGCCCACCCTCCAACTTCCCCAGCATCATGTTTTTCTCCAAGGATAGCATCTCCTAGCAACGTGCCTAAAGTATGCAAAGCCAAGCCTCATCATTCTTGTCTCCAAAGAACACTCAGACTGTACCCTTTCAAAACTTAACTGTTCATTCTTTTGGCCATCCATGGGATGTTCAGTGCTCTTCTCTGACACCACAACTCAAACTCGTCAATTCTTCTTCTCTCATCCTTATTCATTGTCCAGTTCTCAGATGCATAGCTAGTAATCAGAAAGACTATGGCCTGGATCAGACAAACCTTAGTCTTCAAACTGACATTATTACTCAATAATTTGGAAAGGTCTATAACTGTAGATTTTCCTTGTCCAATGTGTCTTTTTATTTCCTGACTACTGGTACCAAGGGTGTTAACTGTGGATCCAAGCAAGATGAAGCTGTTAACAGTTTCAATCTCCTCCCCATCCGTCATGATGCTGCCTATCAGTCCAGTGGTAAGAATCTTTGATTTTCTGACGTTGAGATACAATCCATACAGAATGCTGCATTCCTTGGTCTTCTGCAATAAATGCTTCAAGTCCTCCTCATTTTCAGCAAAGGGACATAGGAGTAGATCTTAAACAATCTACTTCCTTGAATTCTATTTAAGTAAAGATAGGTTTGGGAAGTGTTATCCTTAACAGGGATGTCTCATCAGAAATTTCAAAATCTGAAGATTCAATATGTTTGCATGTATCAGCCCTTATATCTTCATGTGTATGAGGATTTTCTCAAGATTCCATTGCTCAACAAGGGCTCTCATCTTGGTATAGCAGACCTGCTGTGGTAAGGAGCTTAATCCTCTTAGAAGGACTGGTTTTCATAACTAAGTTCTAGACCAATTCTTAGTTATTCCTACCTTTTGGCAGCTGGAGATAAAAATATCTTGGTATGAGGCAAAAAGGCCCTCTGGCTCACTCACACTTAGTTTTTCCAAATGCATCAATGGTTCTCAGTAACCATTATTTTATTCCATAGCTAACCTTTCTCCTGATTACCTCAGTGCCTGAGAAATTGCACTTCCAAAACGTTCATTCCGTTGCACATGAATCCCCTATCAGTTTAGCATTGGAAATATTGTTAACAATTCTCCCTATAAGTTTTGCCAATTCTACCAGATGCTATTAGTAACCTGTTTGTCACCAGTAATAGGGTTCTCATTACCAGCTTGCTGATAGGTGGTCCAGTTTTGAAAGCTCAATTTGGAATCTGCTTTCTATGCTTGTTGTTATTGTATGTGGTCAAGGTGGGACTGACTCATAGCTGACTCAAGAGTGGGTTTTCAGAGGCAGAGAATCAAACTGATACTGTGACATATGAAATATTATGAGTCTCCAAGAAGAAGCCTGGGCAGATGGTGAAGTTGAACTACAGCTTAGTTGCAATAGAAGCCACAGTCAAGTAAAAAGGGAATGCTAGAGCTGGGATGATGTGCATTGTACTCACTGAATGTAGTACGCCAATAAGTGCGAATCCTAACCTTGAACAAGGCTGTTTCCTTCCACAGAGGAATAGCAGCAGTCAGAAACCAATACTCATGCCATCTGGGAAATAAATGCTTCAGTCTTGAATGTGGATAAGAGTACCAAAGCATTTACTCTAATGGGGAACATCTAAGGAAGAGAGACTTGGATTTACAGGCTATCTGAAACCACAATCAGTGATCAGAAAACTTTATAGTAACTGGGGAAATACCTTCAAATACTAATCTGCAGACAAATAAAAAGATAAAAATATGGGTGGGAAATAAGGTTAAGTCTTCTAGAGGAGAACTAAAATTACAAGCCATAAATAAAGCTAATACCCAGGAGACAGGGAGTCAGAAGAAATATATTGGCATGGAGGAACAATTACTGAAGGAATTGCAAAAGATAGAAGAAAAAAATTAAATTATACATAAAGAAATACAACGACCGAAAAAAACAACACAAAACAGAGAGGTTACAACCAACAGAGTACTAGAATTAACAGAAATACAGGAAAACAGTCCAAAATATAAAGACTGAGATGGCAGAAATTTCTAACATACTGGAGGGACAAAAAAGCAAAACAGAACAGATGGAACAGAAAGTCAGTAAACTGGAAGACAAGAAACTCAATGGGGATATATTAGAAGAGTAAACATAGAAGAAATGGAAGAAAAATGAAGTAAACACTAGAATCACGTGAATGACATAAAAAGGATCAACAGACTTATGATGAGAAGCCCAGAACATGAAGGAGGCAAGGGAAGCACTGTGAAAATTGTGAAAGAGGTACTAAAAGAAAAATACTCAGATATTATGAAGAATGAGAAAATCTACCTTCAAGAAGCTCAGCAAACCCCAAGCCGAATAGACCCCAAAAGAAAAACATCAAGATCAAAGATAAGGATTGTTGTAATATCCTATTCAGTTCCTGGATATTCATAGCAATCCTATGCACAATATCTCTAAACTCTGCCCTATCCTGAGCCAATCTGACTAACTCCGAAGAACCTATCCCCATTACCAATTCATCTCATCCAGGGTCTTCTTCTCCTGTGCTGTCTCTCCACAATTCCAAGAATGATGCCTTTGTGCAAGAACTAGTCCCTCCTGGCAACGTCTCCGATGTGTGTGAGAAGGATCTTCAAAATCCTTGCCTCCAAAAAGCAATTTGGTTTCATTCTAGCTAGGAGAGACCTGTTTGTTCTCTTGGCAATCTGTGGCATGTTCAATAGCAACTACAACTTCAAAGGCATTTATTCTTCTTCTGTCATCCTTGGTCATTGTCCAGCTCTACTGAAGTATAGCGAGTGATTAGAAAAACCATGGCCTGAATTAGACACATCTTAGTTTCTATACTTACATTGTTGCTCTTTAGCACTCTGGAGAGGTCCCTGACAGCAAATTTTCCAACTGCAATTAGTCTTTTCATTTTCTGACTTCTGGTACCAAAAGTATTTATAGTAGAACGGAGCAAGCCAAAATTGTTGACAACCTAATTCTCTTCTCCATCTATCATGGTGCTGCCAGCTGGCCCAAAGATGAGAATATTGTCTTATTGATGTTGACCTTCAATCTGTATTGAAGACTACAATCCTTGCTTGACCTTCTTCAGCAAATGTTTCAAATCCTCTTCAGTTTCAGCAAGTAATGCTATATCATCTGTATAACTTAGGTTGTTGATGAATCTTCCTCCAATCCTGATGCCGCATTCCTCCTCATAATGTCCTGCTTGCGAAATGATCCGGTCTGGATTATATATTGAAAATGTATTGAGACAGGAAACGTCTCTGATGCACTCCTTTCCTGATATTGAACCATGCACTTCTTCCATGCTCTGTTCTGTCCACTGAATAGGTTTGACATGAGCACAATCAAGTGTTCTGGGATTCCCATTATTCTCAAGATTAGCCACGTTTTATTGTAATCCACACAGTCAAAAGCATTTTCATGGTAAATGAAACGCAGATATTGCTCTAATATTCTCTGCTTTCAGCCAAGATCCTTCTGACAATGGCACTAATAAAGTGTAGAAATTAGCAATATCACACAAAAATAAAAACTTGCTAAAGATTATGCAAAAAATATTAGAATAGTACATCTGACAGAGAACTACCAGAAAAACAAGCTGGGTTTAGAAGAGGGCTTGGCACTATGAACATTATTGCCAATATCAGATGTAGGTTACCTGAAAGCAAGATAAGGATAAAATGCTAAAAGCAGCATGAGAAAAACCAAGACTCACCAACAAAGGAAAACAAATTAGACAAAGTTTGGATTTTTCACAGAAACCAGAGAAAGAATATAGTAAATAGCATATACAGAAGGCTAAAAGAAAATAATTGCCAGATGAAGATTCTGTACCCAGAAAAGCTATCCATCAAATATGAAGGAAAAGGAAAACATTTTTAGAAAGAACTAAAAGAATCTGTGAAAACAATACCAACTCTAACTTTATAAAAAATTCTAAGGGAAGTCTTTCACACAGAAACACCAAAGAAAGTGAATGTACCATGTTGTTGTTAAGTGTTGTCCAGTTGAGCAAGACTCATAGTGACCTCATAAGCAAAAGATCTGAACCCTGTTCTATAAATATCATCATTTTTCTAATGTGCAACCACTGTGGAAGGCAGTATGGCGCTTTGTCAAAAAGTTACAAATAGAGATACCATTTGACCCAGCAATTCCACTACTGGGAATATACCCCAAAGAGATCATAACTGACATCCAAGCAGATATATGCACACCCATGTCTATTGTGGCCTTGTTCACAATAGCAAAGAGTTGGAAACAACCTAAGTGCCCATAAACAAATGAATGAATAGAGAAGCTGTGGTATATTCACACAATGGAATACTATTCCATTGAATATATATTCCATTGAATTGAAAAACAAGGAGCTCATGAAATAGTATTCAAAATGGGTGACCCTGGAGGACATTATGCTGAGTGAAGTATCTCAGTCACAAAAGGACAAATATTGTATAATGCCACTGTTGTAAAACAGGACTGACCTTGGGGTTAGGGAGAGACTGAGAAAAATGGGTTCAATAATGTATACTGCATTGAATCAGATGAGAGAGAAAACTGTTTAAAAAGGATATATGATTAGGTATTTTAGTCATGACAGGAGTCTAGAGCGAAGGCCACATGGTGGAATGCACCTGAAGGAGGGTTTGTAAATCAATGAAAGAATTTTTCTTTTACTTTTCCAAGAGGGTGGTGTACTGGGGGGAGGGAGGAAGGGTTGGGAGGGGAGGAAAGTGCCATAATGAATGAATGGAAATCCAGTCTCTGTAAATTTTCATTGAAATTAATAATAAATTTAAATTAAAAAAATAAAATTAAAACAAACAAAAAAGATAATGATTAGAGAAGAGGGGAAAAAAAGTGGATGTCAATCCAAGTTCCGAGATTTCTCAATCTAGGAGCTCCACCAAACCTTGTCTAACATGAATAACTCTTAAGGCATTTGAAAAACCAGTAGCACAGTGTTCAGTATCACAACAACCCCATGTTATCTCAATACAGCAAACTGACATACAAGTGCTATACCACTTAGAACAATGTTCTTCCCAAACACACCTGCTTCACACATATGCCTCCAAACTGGAGACTTCAGTTAGGACCCAATTCAATTTTAAATACAATGGCTGGCTCACTGAGCTAAGTAAAACAATACCCTTCACAATAGTTAATCACAAGATTAAATACTTGGGAGTAAATCTAACAAGAAGCACAAAGAATCTATTAAAAGAAAATTATAAAACATTACTCCAAGAAACAAAAAGAGACCTGGAGAAGTGGAAGAATATCCCTTGCTCATGGATAAGAAGACTCAATATTGTGAAAATGGCAATACTACCAAAGACAATTTACACATTCAACACAATCCCAATACAAATACCAATCCCATTATTCAACAAGATGGAAAAGGTAATCTCCAGTTTCATTTAGAATGGAAAAAAGCAAAAGTAGAAAAAAAGGTAGGAGGCATCTCATTCCCTGATTTCAAATCCTACTACACTGCCATGGTGGTTAAGACAGTATGGTACTGGTACAATGACAGACACATAGATTAATAGATTAGAATTGAGAACTCAGAAATCAGCCCATCTACCTATGGTCAACTGATTTTTTACAAGGAGATAAAATCAGTTAATTGAGGAAACGACAGCCTTTTTTAACAAATGGTGTTGGCAAAATTGGAAAACTATCTGTAGAAGACTCAAGTAAGATCCACACTATACTCCATATACAAAAACCAACTCAAGGTAGATCATAGACGTAGGACTAAAACCAAGGACTATAAACTTCATTAAAGAAAAGCTTGGAAGAACGCTACAAGTCCTAATCCACAACATAAACAGTCTTCCAAGTATCCTGAAAAATCTACAACCAGGAGAAGATAAAATAGATGAATGGGACCTTCTAAAATTAAATCCCTATGCACATCCAAAAACTTCTTCAACACGGTAAAAAGGGAAGCCACAGACTGGAAACAAGTATTTGGTAATGACATGTCAGATAAGGGACTTATAACTAGAATTTATAAAATATTTGAGCACCACAACAAGATAAAGGTAAATAAATGGGCACAGGATATGAACAGACACTTCACCAAAGAAGACATTCAGATGGCCAACAAGCACATGAAGAAATGTTCAAAATCCCTAGCTCTAAGAGAGATGCAAATCAAAACAACTATGAGATATCATCTCACTACAGTCAGAATTGCAAAATTTAGCAGAACAGCAAGCAACAAATGCTGGCGAGGCGGTGGAGAAACTGGAATCCTTATTCACTGTTGTTGGAAGTGTAAAATGGTGCAACCACTGTGCAAAGTGATGTGGTGTTTTCTCAAAAAATTGCAAATAGAGATACCATTTGACCCAGCAATTCCACTACTGGGAATATACTCTAAAGAGACCATAACCACTATCCAAGCAGATATATGCACACCCATATTTATTGTAGCTTTGTTCACAACAGCAGGGAGTTGGAAACAACCAAAGTGCCCATCAACAAACAAATGGATAGAGAAGCTGTGGTATATTCACACAATGGAATACTATGCTGTATTGAAAAACAAAGAACTCATGCAATATTATTCAAAATGAGTGACCCTGGAGGACATTATGCTGAGTTAAATATCTCAGTCACAAAAAGACGAATACTGCATTGCACCACTGTGGTAGAATGGGACTGACATCAGGGTTCAGGTAAGACTGAGAAAAACTGGATAAATCATGTATTCCGCATTGAAACAGATGTGGGAGAGAACAGTTTTAAAGCTATATATAGTAGGGAATTATGGTTATAACAAGAGTCCAGAATTAAGGTTGCATAGTGGAACACACTCGGGATGGGGGAGACGAGGATTTTATACCAATGGAGGAATTTGTTCTTTTACTTTTCAAAGAAAGGAACGAACTGGGGGGGAAGGCTGGATAGGGAGAAAAAGTGCAACAATGAATGAATGGAAATCCAAAATCTCTGTAAATATTCATTAAAATTAATAAAATAAACTAAAACAAAAACAAAACAAACCAAACACCCAAAGGCTGGTTTACTAGGTCCTAACTGAAGCTTAGAGCCCATACCTGATTGCTGACTAAATACAAGTGACAAATCAGCTTATACATAATGTTGTTGTTGTTATGTGCTCTTGAATCACTTGCGACTCATTGTGGCCATATGTGCAACAGCTCTAAACCCTGCTCTGTCCTGTGCCAATTATACTGTCTCCGGCACACCCACCCCAATTACCCCAGTCACTGAATCAATCCTCATAGAGGTCTTCCCTCCTGCGCTGTCCCTTTCCAAAGACTGTTCCCTCTTTGCAACATGTCCAAACTATGTCAGACGAAGCCTCAGAATCCTTACCTTTAAGGAGCAGCCTAGTTTAACCGTCTCCAGAATGAACCTGTTTGTTTTCTTAGAAGCCCATGGTATATTCAATACTCCAAAATATCCAGCACCATAGCTCAAGGACATCAATTCTCCTTCTATCCTCCCTAGTCATTGTCCAATTATCTGA
>NW_006399849.1:2783946-2784837 GCF_000299155.1 Elephantulus edwardii | reverse complement strand
CCTCTCCACCATTTGTTGCTTTCTGTCCTATTTAACTATGCCATTGCTACTGGAGTGGAATGCTATCCTAATATGATTTTGATTTTCATCTCTCTTACTGCCATTGATTTTGTCTCTCTTACTGCCATTGATTTTGAGCATTTCTTCATATATTTGTTGGCCATTCAACAAAAAAAGTCTTTCTCTGTGAAAACTGTTTCCATGTCTTTTGCTCATTTGGAAATTGGATTAGCAGTCTTTTTCTTGTGGAGGCCCTTTAGTACTCTGTAAACTTTTGTTCCAAGACCCTTATCTGAGTTGGCATTGTCAGATGTTTTATCCCAATTCATAATTTTCTAAGTCTACTGGAAAAATTTTTGATGCACACAGGGACTTAATTTTCAGAAGGTTCCATTACTCAATGTCATCCTTTTTTGGTTGTGCATTTCTGGTTATATTTGCCAGTCTCTTTCTGCCATAGGTGGAGCCTTACGACTGTGGCTCCATTTTATTTCTTATGATCTTTATGGTTTATGGCTTTACACGTAGGTCTCTGATCCACCTTAGGTTGATTTTTGTGTATAGTGTGAAAAGTAGATTCCACTTGAGCTTTCTACAGGCAGAAGTCTAGTTTTTTCAACACCATTTGTTGAAAAGGTTGTAATTTCCCTATTTGATAGGAGTTTTTTACTTTGTTGTGTTTTTACCTATTGCTGTGAAGAGAATCCTGAAAGCACCAGGGGAGAAACAAAGAGTAACTTATAAGGGAGAGCAGATAAGATTAAATGCCAGTTTCTAAGCAGAACCATGTGAGCAAGGAAAGAGTGGAAGGACATATATTAAACACTGAAAGAGCACAACTGTAAATCTAGAATATTGTACCCAGCAAAATTAGTCATCAAATATGAAGGA
>NW_006399849.1:2780434-2781920 GCF_000299155.1 Elephantulus edwardii | reverse complement strand
AGTATACTTAGAAAACCCAAAAGACTAAGCAAGAAAACTACTAGACATAGTTGACCAATTCAGCAAATTGGCAAGATACAAGATCAATATACAAAAATCAACTGGATTTCTCTATAGTAACAAAGAGAGTACAGAACCGGAGCTGAGAAATACAGTACCCTTCACAATAGCTAATCACAAGATTAAATACTTAGGAGTAAACCTATCCAGAAGCACAAAGTATCTATTTAAAGGAAATTACAAAACATTATTACAAGAAACAAAAAGAGAATTGGACAGGTGGAAGAATGTCCCTTGCTCATGGATAGGAAGATTCAATATTGAGAAAATGACAATACAACCAAAGAAAATTTACACATTCAATACAATCCCAATACAAATATTAATTCCAGTCTTCAATGAGATGGAAAAGGCAATCTCCAATTTCATTTGGAATGGAAAGAGGCCCAGAATCAGCAAAGCACTCCTAAAAAAGAGAAACAAGGTAGGAGGCATCTCACTCCCTGATTTCAACTCCTACCACACTGCCATAGTTGTCAATACTGCGTGGTACTGGTACGATGACATAAATCAATGGAATAGAACTGAGAATCCAGAAATCAGCCCATCTACCAATGGTCAACTGATTTTTGGCAAGGAGATGAAATCAGTTAAGTGGGGAAATAACAGCCCTTTAAACAAACGGTACTGGTAAAATTTGAAAACTATCTACAGAACACTCAAGCAAGATCTACACTTCACTCTATACGCAAAAACCAATTCAAAGTGGATTGTGGACCTAGGACTAAAACCAAGGACTATAAACTTCATTGAAGAAAAGCTTGGAAGAACTCTAGAAGTCCTACTCCACAACATAAACAGTCTTCCAAGCATTCTGGAAAATCTACAGCCAGAGAGGATAAAATAGATGAATTGGACCATCTAACAATTAAATCCTTATGCACATCCAAAAACTTCTCCAACATGGTAAAAAGGGGAGCCACAGATTGGGGGGTGGAATTTGGTATAAACATGTCAGACAAAAGACTTCTCTCTAGAATTTATAGAATGTTTGAGCACCACAACAAGATAAAAGTAAATAATCCCCTTTAAAAATGGGCACAGGATATGAACACACACCTCACTAAAGAAGACATTCAGATGGCAAACAAACACATGAAGAAATGTTAAAAATCCCTAGCTCTAAGAGAGATACAAATTAAAATAACTATGAGACATCATCTCACCCTAGTAAAAATAGCAAAATATAAGAGAACAGCAAACATCAAATGCTGGCGAGGTTATGGAAAAACTGGAACCCCTTATTCACTGTTGGTAGGAGTATAAAATGGTGCAACCACTATAGAAGACAGTATTGTGTTTTCTCAAAAAGTTGCAAATGAAAATACTGTTTTGCCCAGCAATTGCACTACTGGGAATTTGCCCTTAAGAAATCATAAAACAACTATGAGATATCATCTCACCCCAGTCAAAATAGCAAAATTTA
>NW_006399849.1:2767346-2779352 GCF_000299155.1 Elephantulus edwardii | reverse complement strand
ACAGTGCCACCCAAAGGTAATTAAAAAGGTCAGAATGGCTTCCACTGTGGAAAGCTGTTCCACTTCAGTAGACAGTGTCACAGACAAGAGCCACAGATAGGCAAGGGAGTAGAGAGGAAGCTCCCACTCACTTGTTTTCAGTGTGGATTTGAAGGACACATGGCCAAGGGTCACCCACATCAGATCCTCGTGCATGACAGGACTGACAGGCCCCAGCTCCCAGCTGGAAACAAAGGAGAACACTTCAATGATTTAGATCCTCCCAGAAAAGTTGCGAGTGAGCATTAACATTACTGGTAAGTATATTCATTTTCTCCTGGACACAAGAGCCTACTATTCGGTCCTAAAAGCCTTCTGAGGTCCCAACTCTTCTCACTATTTATTAGTTGTTGGAATTGATGGAAAACCTCATAAGCAGTTCCATACTTCACTTCTGCCTTGCATATGGACTTAGGACCTATAAAACAAACCAGTGGTAGATGGAATTTGCTCCGGGACTTAAGAACAATAAATGACATAGTTGAGCCTCTACATCTTGTGGTTCCTAAACTTCATACTACAATAAACAAAGTGCTAGTCAATAAGCATTTTATTTTAAGAACTACCTTCCCTCTGAAAATTGATTTGTGCCACTGTTAGAACCTATACTTGGAATATTATTGCTTTTAATTTTTGACTTGTGTACTTTTAACTTGTTAGTTAAATTAGTGTCTTCTAGGCTGCAACACTTCCATGATACATCTTCAAGGATATGAACATGTATGGCTAAGCACAACTGATAACAGTGCATCTAAATTCCAAAAGCAATCCCCACAATAGTCCCCAGGTGTTTCCTATTGGCAAAAGGGTCCTTTAGAATAATGAGAGAAGATCTTCACCCTGAAACCTACAGTGTCCTTTTTCAGCAGGAAGTAGCTAAGGCAATATGCTGTCCCCTCTTCCTTATGAATCAGCGTGAAGTCTCTCTCAGGGAGGAGTGATAGGGAATGGCAAAGGACACACTGACAAAGGGGATTAATCAGAACTGGCTTTTACAAGCCCTGTGGCAATGGGACAATTAAAACAGACTTTCAAGGGGAAAAGAAAAAAAAGAGGAATGAACTGGGGGGTGGGGTGGCGGAGTAGAGAAAATAGTGCAACAATGAATGAATGGAAATACAAAATCTCTGTAAATGTTCATTAAAATTAATAAAAAAATCATAACTGCCACCCACACAGATATATGCCCACACATCTTTATTAAGGCTTTGTTTGCAATAGCAAAGAGCTCAAAACCACCCAAGTACCCATCAACAAACAAATGCATAGAAAAGTTCTGGTTTATTCTCACAATGGAATACTACACAGCATTGAAATACAAGGAACTCACGAAATATTATGCAAAATGGATAACCCTATAGGGCATTATATTGAGTGGAATATCTCAGTCACTAAAGGACAAATATTGCATAGGGTCACTGTTTTAAAATGCGACTGACATCAGATTTGAGGGAAGACAGAAAAGGAGGGGAGTGATGATATATATTTCATGGAAACAGATGCAAGAGAACTGTTTAAAAGGGATATATGAATGAGTATTCTTGTCATTACAGAATTCCAGAGTGAAGGCTACATAATAAAGTGGACTTGGGGGGAGGGATTGCATAACAATGAAGAGTTTTTTCTTTTTCATTTCAAGGAGAAGAATGACTTGGGGGAGAGAGTGTGAGTATGGAGAAAAGTGCAACAATGAATTACTGGAAACCCTAAGTCTCTGTAAACTTTCATTTAAATTAATTTTAATAAAAGGTAAAAAAAATTTAAATGAATCAACAAGGAAAGCCAAAATGGAGAAAATTGAAGATTTTCATCATATTTTGTTGTCCAAAATTGATCAAGCAATCAATCAAGATGTTTTAATTATAATTTGTGATTGGAATGTAAATTTATTTTTCTTTTTTTTTTCCGGAATGTAAATTTTGAGACAACAAAGAAGAAAAGATATTTGGAAAATACAGACTTGGAGACAGAAAAAGGTTGGAAATAGAATGATCAAAATTTGTACAGTCAATGATTTATTCATTTCAAATTTTTTTTGAAAAACAGAAACAGTGACTGTACACATGGACTTCACTAGATGTACTGAATAGCAATCAGATTGACTACAGTTGTGGAAGAAATCAGTAAGATGCTGCATATCACCAGTCAAAACCAGGCAATGTACTGACTCTGGAATATATCGTCAATTAATCATGTGCAAGTTTAAGTTGAAGCTGAAAAAAATTAAAACATGTCCATGAGAATCAAAATATGACCTTGAATCTATCCTGCCTGGATTTAAAAATACTCTAAAAAATAAATTGGAAGCACTAAACACCAATGATCAAGGGATGGACAATCTGTGGGGATGTCATGGACAGTATAACGCATGAAGAGAGCAAAAGGACAGAGGAGAAAGAAAAAAAAAATCAAATGGACACCAGAAGAGACTCTGAAAATAGCACTAAAGTCTTGAGAAGCCAAAACAAAGGGAAGAGATGCTGCAATTGAAGAGCTGAACAGATAATGTCAAAAGGCATCTCGAGAAGATAAAACCTTATATATATATATATATCTATCTACTGTTATAGAATGAGACCTAGAAATGGAAAATTAAAAATTAAGAACTCACTATGTATTTCTGAAGTTGAAAGGACTGAAAAATGAATATAAGACTACAGTTGAAATTCTGAGAGATGCTATGGGCAAAATCTTGAATGATTCCCAAAGTGTCAAGAGAAGATGGAGGAAATACACAGAATCGCTCTAACAAAGAGAACTGTCTACCACTGCAATATTTCAGATAGGACCACATGAACAACAGTAAATTGTAATTTAGGAAGAATTTCAGGTTGCACAGAAGGCATTGGGAAAAAAAAATAAGGCCACAGGAATTGATGAGATACAAATTTATGTTCCAGGTAATACATGCATTCCTGGACTTGCTCCACTGACTACGCATTAGAAAGGACCTTACTTAGCTCTTCTCGCCAACTCCTGTGCAACCAAACTTAAACTATTAGGTTTGATCCAGAAATCTGGTAAATCTCCAAAGTTTTTAAAAATCTTCACTGGAAATTTTAAAGTCACCCTTTACCACCACTGTTCAGAAGCAGGTAACCCCATGGGTATACAGATTATCCTAAGACCCATGGAACAAGACTTCATTCAACCTGCTTCACTTTATGAACTTTCTGGGCCTACTTCTTCCTCACTGGTATTCTCAGAGAAGTTTATTGCAAGCCTATGATGTTATTCCTTGTTTTCACATTTTAACCTTTCTTTGGGAACTCACAACTCTAGTCTTCAATGCAAATTTCTTTATCAGTTAGACCTTGATGACCTTATGAATATCAATCACTAAGTTATTAGTATTCTGTCCATTCCTTTTCTGTTTGCATCAATATCCTATTTAAACTTTCTTCATCCCAAACCAACATCTAAAGGGCTTTAGTTTATAATAGCTAATTTGTTGATTGGGATCCCAGATGGTGTAGTGCACAGTGAGTTGTGTGCTAAACTGAAGATTGAACTTGTCCAGGTCTTTGAATCCACTTGCTGCCCTGCAGGAGAAAGAAAGGCTGTCTCGTGTCATCAAGAGTTACAGTCTTGAAAATCTGGCGGAAAGTTCCAGAAAGTTGGAACTTACTTGACTGTGTTGAATTTGAGATTTAAAAAAAAAAAACACAAAAAACACAACAAACCCCAAAAACTATGCACATTCTTTTCTTTAATAAAGCAGCTTTGGTGGCTTAGTTGTGAGGAGTTGTCCTTACAACTCAGAATGGTGCAGTTTGAATCCACCAGTTGTTCTGGGGGTTAGTGCATTATCTCCTACTGTGACATATACTACCTCTGAAAAGGTCAACTGTGAATCGGTTTTGCAGTACACAACAACTTTTCTCTGCTGTGCTACTATTGTGATTATTTCTTCACTATAGAATGCTCCTTAAGCCATCTTTTTACTGGCTTGTGTAACCCCAGTAACTCCTGGTGTGATAATATTATTATTAGACTAGCCTAGTCTGTTAGTAGAGTTATCGATTTGACAAAACATTCTAATTTTCTCTCCCTTACCAGCAACTGTGCATGAAAATTCAACCTCAGTGCTAGATTACACGTTTGTTTCCATTGTCATTTGTACCAGTAATAACTCTGATAAAAGACTACAGCACACGTGTAATTTTCCAACATTCGTTTTGTTTGAGTACAAGTAAGTGTTCTGGAATCCCCATTTTTCTCAGTGTCAGTTGTAGATTGTTATGATCCAATATTCAAATTTCTTTGCAGAGACAGTAAAACACAAATTGACATTTTTCTAGTTTTCTTTTTTTTCAACCAAGATCCATTTCACATTAGCAATGATATCCATGGTGTCAGGGCCTCTGCTAAACCCTAAAACTTCTTTCTTGAAGTTCTTTCTAAATGGACATATCTAGCTGGTTTTGGATGGCTAGTCCATCTTACTAGGGGTCTTCCTATCCTCTGCTGCATAATGTCCCTTTTCAAGGAATAGTCTTGTCTAAGTATATGTCCAAAGTATGAGAGACAAAGCTTCATTGTCTTTGCCTCCAAGAAGCACTCTGGCTTCACTTTCTCCAAGATATATCTATTTGTTCTTTTTTGTAGTCTGTTGAATATTTAGTACTCCTCTCTAGCACTACAACTCAAAGGCATCAAATCTTCTGTTATCAATAGCTGATATTAAAGTATCAAAGTGGATTTTTATGATACTAATAGACAGGGAAGTCATTGGGGTCATGTTTGATGTATATTACCGTTCTTTCCCCCCTCAAGAGTAGGTGTCCTTGAGCCCTTGCCTAGTGTAGAAGTCTGCTTAAAGGTGTTGGCTTTAAAAACCCTGTAGCGCAGGGCAGGGAGTGGAGGGGATTGTTGGCAGAGACCTGGAAGACTCCACTCTGGGAGTTTGGCTTTTGTTGCTTTTGTGGATGGCAGTCCTAATGGGTAAGTAAAAGGAAGTTTTTGGGGTTGTGTTTGATGTGTATTACTACTCTTTCCCCCCCAAGAGAGGGTATTTTTGAGCCTTTGCCTTAGAGTGTATGCTGCCCCAAGGCCAAATTTATTAGTTTTTGAATGAATATTTCTTGAATGACACAATCTTTTGTCTATTTGCTGAACTGAACAACTTGGTGTTGCTGAGATGCTGCACACTGTTCCATAGTCTTGTCAAATACCATAATGGTTACCCATTATGTATGGCATTTAGATGAGTTTCCAGATTGATTTATGCTGGTAAGCAGGATTGTTATCCACTTCCTAAACTAGATGCCTCTGAAAAGTCTACAAACTCTCTAAACTCTATAAATGTACAGAAATGATGGTAGTTATAGAACAGAGCTTAGGTCTTTTCTGCAAAACTTAATTTCAGTCATATTCAACTTGATGACACTTAACCACTGCTAAGTGAAACTAGTCCTGTTATATCTGGAGGAACACACTTCCACTTTGTACATCACTTTTTGTCAGTGTGCAGTATGAAGGAACCTGGGTTGCTGTGATGCTGAACCTTGTACCATTGAGGTATCAAATACCAGAATGTTATCCAAAAGGGGACAGTGTTTGGTGGAGTTCCCAGTTGTAAAGCAAGTTTGGAAGCAAGAGTGGCATCCATTTCCTAAACTACATGCTTCTGGAATCTCTATGAACTTGGAGAAATGACAATAGTTATGGAAAGGCATTAGATCTTTTGTTCACAGAATCGCTATGAGTCGTGTTCGGCTCAACAGTAATCAACAACAACAACAATAGACAAGAAGTTCCAGTTTGATTCTATCTTAAACAGAAATCAGAATTAGGAAGATTGGCCATTTATAATGACTATTTTACTGAAAAGAAAACAAAACGCCTTGATGAAGCAAACTGGACACTTGTACTCTTGAGGTTCTTTAAACTTTCCATTTATATAATGAGTAATATATATATATTGAAGCACTGACTGAAAATTTTTAGATTATAAAAAAAAACACACCACAAAGAGATCCCTCAGGAATGAATAGGCACAATTAATATCACCTAAATATAAATCTCAGCCTAAAGTATTCCCTCCCCTTTAGTTTTCTGTCCTGAAATGAAATTTCAGATCTAATTCATGCTATTCACAACCTACCTGGTACTATGGAAAATATAACTATTAACATTGCTGATACTATGTTAGGTGAAAATAAATATTAAAGTGTTATCGATCAAATTTTGTCCCCTGAAATATGTGTACCTTTGCTAGGCGATGAGTCTTAGTATTAAGTAATTATTGTTTTGTGAGCTTATATCTTACATGCATGTAAATCCTAACACCATTATCCTTCTTCCTCATTTCTAACTTTTGCATTGCAGTCATTGTTATTAATGCATTTGCTCACAGAAAGTGAAGAGGATTTGAAGTACTTAATGCAAAAGATCAAAGATTATAGCCTTTAATATAAATTATCTCTCCATTCAAAGAAGCAAAATTCTTCACTACTAGGTAATATCACGATAGATGGAGAAAAGATTGAAGATGTCAGTGACTTCATTTTACTTGGATCCACAATCAGCAGCCATGATAGCAGCAATCAAGGAATCAAAAGATATGTTGCCTTGAGAAATTCTGCTTTCAAGGACCTATTCAAAGTCTAAAGAATAAATATGTCAAAAAAAAAGAATAAATATGTCTGTTTAAAACAATTAAAAGTTGGCTTTCCTAGCCATTGTTGCTGTTGTTGTTGTATACTGTAGAGTCAGAACCAACCCATAGCTGACCCTTCAGCAGGCTTTCAGATGTTAATCTCATGGTAGCAGATTGCCCAGTAAAGTTGGTTTTGCCAACTATCATGTTATCCCCCTCTGGTCCCCATCTACCTTAACTGTAGATACATGGTCTTTCAAATCAACAACAGCTGATTAGGATCAGAAAGAAAGTGGACAGAAAGACTTGGGAGAAACAGGAACAAGACCCTTGCAAGAATAAGACTATGGTGAGAGAGAGGGAGACCCTGGTGGCAAGACCCTGGTGATGGTGGTGGAGAGACTATGACATTGCTGTGGAGAAATTGTGGCAAGGTGTAACCAGAAGAGCCCTGAGAAAAAGGGCACAGCTAAAGGTTTAGCTGTTCTTGAAAAATAATTGAAGGAGAAGCTGACTTTTAACTGCTCTGAGGCAAATCTTGCTGGATGATTTGGATTTGACTGCTGAACTGAACCAGTGCCTCGACTAATTGAGGAATTGTGTTTTACTGTTAATCTGGCTTGGGACTGCTGGACTAATCTTGGACTTGTATTGTGAGATAGGCTTTGTCTCTCCCACTCCCCAACCTATTTTCCTAATAAATCCCTCTTTAGACACCACAACTGTGAATGAAGTAGGTGAGTCACAATGAATACAGAACCCATGTGATTGGTAGAAATAGGTGCAGGAGCATGGGGGATGGTGCGCCCGACCTAGAAGCTATCTCTTTGTGTCTATGGTCATTACTGATGGGAAAGTTCCCCTTTATGAAGCAGGCAACAGTCAGACTAAGCCATCCTCATGTTGCATCTGCTCTTTGTATAGCCCTTGATGCAAGTCATGACATTTTCAATTGCTCTCCTATGCATATGAAAGGAGGAAAATGAATAAAGATGACTGAAAAATTACTGCTTTTCAATTATGTTGGAGAAGAATACTGAATATTGAATGGGCTGCAAAAAAAAAAAAAAAAAAAAAAACCAAGACAACAAACCCCAAAGACAAAAACCCCAAATAAGATCTTGGAGGAGGTTCACACTGGTTGGTCCTTAGAGGTGAGGATGGTGAAACTTTTTGTCCCATACTTTGGGCATATTGCCAGGAGGGACTTTTGTTGTTGCACCATTGAGTTAAGTATGACGTATAGTGACCCCAAGAACAGCTGACCTAAATCCTGCCATATCTTGTGTCATCATCATCTCTTACATCCTTGAGCTTATTGCTGTTTCCATTGTGTCAGTACATCTCTTTGTGGCTCTTTCTTTCTTTGGCTGACCCTCCATCTTTTCAACATGATTTGCTATTCAAGGAATAGCCTCCTCTAGCAATATATCCAAAGCGTGATAGTCAAAAGTTGGTCATCCTTGCCTCCAGGAAGTACTAGTTCCAAGACATACCTGTTCATTCTTTTGGGAGTCCATGGGATATTCAGTGTTTTTCTCCAACACCATAATTAAAAAGAATAAATTCTTTTATCATTGTTTTTCATTGTCCAGCTCTCAGATGCATAGCAAGTGATTGAAATGACCATAACCTTAATCAGGGGCACTTTAGTCTACAAACTGACATTATTCCCCTTCAGTATCTTGGCAAGGTCCCTGACAGTGGACTTGCCTAATGTAATCTCTCTCTTGATTTCCTGACTGCTGGCACTAAGGATGTTGATTACTGATACAAGTAAGATTAAATCATTGACAACTTCAATCCTTTCTTCATCTATAATAATATTGTCTGTTGGCTTCATGGTAAGGACTTTATTGTTCTTGATGTCGAGATGTAATCCACACTTAAGACTGTAATTCTTGATCTTTTGCATCAATTGTTTCTCACTATCAGCAAGCAAGGTTATGTATCTGCATAACACAAGTTATTGATGAATCTTCCTCCAGTCCTGATGCCACATTCTTCTTCATAGAGCCCAACTTCACAAATTATTTGCTTAGCATACAGATAAAATAGATATAGAGAAACGATATATTTCTGAACCCTTTTTATTTAAAACCATGCAGAGTTCCCTTGCACCATTCAGACAATAACATTTAGGACTAGATAAAGATTACTAAGGAATGCAATGACATGTTATGGGATCCTCGTGCTTCTCAGTGGAAGCCATAATTTGTAGTGATCACAAAGTAAAATATCTTTGCATAGTCAGTAAAACAAAGATAGAAATTCTTCTGATATATTCTACTTTCTGTCAGAGTCTATCTGACATAAGCAATGACATCCCTAGTCTACAGCCTCTTCTAAATCCTAACTGATTTCTAGAACTTTCCTGTAAATTTGTTGTTCTAGCCCTTTATGGATGATTTTCAGGAATATTTTGCTAGAATGTGATATTTATGATATTGCTCTATAATTTCCACATTCTTTTGTGTTACCTTCCTTGAGAATGGGAAGAAATATTCATTTCTTCCAGTCAGTGGGCCAGGTAGCTGTCCAAATTTCCTGACAGAGACTGGTGAGTACATTTAGGGGTTCATGTCTTAGTTCAAAAAAGTCAATTTGTATCTCCTCAATTGCTGGTGCCTTATTTTTGCCAATGTTTTCAGAAAAACTTTAAATTAATCTTCATCACCATTTGCTTGATCATATTGTATTTCCTATGGTTTTTCAGTGTCGACTAAATTCTTGGAAAAAGACATTATGCATAGAAAGATGGAGGGCCAGAAAAACAGGAGAAGACTCTCAGAAGATATATTGACACAGTGACTTCAGCAATGGGCTCCAGAATGTCAGAAATTAGGAAGATGGTGTGAGAGAGAACAAAGTTGTGATCTATTGTCATAAGATTTCTATGAGCCATAGTCAATTTGAAGGCATGTAGCAACAGAATCCTAACTTTGTTAAAATATAAGTGGTCTAAATTTCAGAGGATGCAACAGTTTGTGTTAAATAGTTTCAAAAAAGAAGCAGCAGCAGCTATAGTCCACTTTGCCATGTGTTATTTAGGCTGCTAAGGGATTTTTGGAAAATATTTTTCTGCCAGAGAAAGCCCGTTGCTGCAGTTAGAAGAAAGTCTTTTTTGTCTCTCCACTTTTGTTTTTGTTTTGCCTTTGAGAATGTTGTGAGGTTGGATTTTGGTTTTGTTTTTGTATCAACCATCTTTCATCTATGTGGAAATGATGGAAGGTAGTATCAAACAGAAAGAAGAGGAGAATGGGGGAGTGGTTAATCCCATTTGAACCACAACCATACTCATGATATCCTCTACCAGTGAACTTCTGTTAAGTCTGATAATATATATTCCCAGTATTCAGGCCACTGCTTTTCAGATTTCCGGTGATTTCCGGTGTATTACACTGCAATTAGGGAGCTCTGGTGGCTGAGTATTGAAGAGTTGTTCTGTTTATCCAAAGCCACAATTGGATCTGCTAGCTGCTCTTCAGGAAAAAGATGGATACTCCCCTCCTGTGCAATTTACAGCCTCTGAAAACCTGTTGGAGTATCAACTATGAGTCAATTCTGACTCAACACAACAGTAATTGATATCTAAACATGACTCAGATTGATCTGATTGCTTTCTACTAGAATAGTAAATATAATCTTCTAGAAGAGAAGGTTGCTATCACAAAAGATAAACTTCCAACAGTAACCTATCTCACTATTTTTCTGTGGAGGGATACTATGGAACATTCCTGAAGGCTTTACTCTTATTGTTACAGCCATTTAAAGGGCAATGGCTCTTCAGAAGTTGCTCTGATAAAGTAGTTGGTCTCAGTGTCCCTGCAAGGAGAACTGCACTGGGATTTGTGCAGAATATTAACTTCTAGTGACCGTGATTCACACGGGGAAAAAGAAAAACGTAGCCAAAGCTACTTGAAATAATATATATTAATACATTTCTATAATAAATAATACATATTCTTAATATGGCTTTAAATAATGTATAATGCTAGATTTGCATAATAAATAATACATAAATACGTAATCATCCTGTGAAGTCATATAAAATTAGTAATCATGAAGAAATCTTAACCTATTAACATGCTATGAGGGGAAAGTGGCTCAAAGGGCCTTAATCAGTGCTGCTGTGTGTAATATCTTTGTGTGTGTGTGTGTGTGTGTGTGTGTGTGTAATATCTTAGCTGCAGGAAACACCAGCCTTGTATAAAATATTTGATCTGTGTATCTCAGACTGCAGAAAATAGCTAGTGGCTTCTCTATATGTATTCAACAAAGACTCTCCATTGGTCTATAAAGATAACATTGTTTTGTTTGTTTCTTTTTAATCTACAATCCATGTATGACTGAAAGATTTTCAAAGAGTTAACTCCTAAAACTGAATTCCTGTAAACCATTGATATTGCCTCTATTACACCCTTCTGTTTTTCCAAGTATTCACTTCCACCATTTCATACAATCTTCCTACTAACTCTATGAGGTAGAAAGTCTTATCTACATTTTCCAATTTAGGGAACTGTGGGTGCAAGAAGTTGTGTGACTTACCCAGGATCACACATTTAGTTAGTAACAGTGAGAGAGACTCTTCTCTTCTGAAGCCAAAGCTTGTTTTTCCTTTACAATGCACTACTGTAGCTCTCATTTTTTAATACTTTGTGATTCCCGGTCTGTCTGCCTGCCTGTCTCTCTCATTGCCATTGAGTTAGAACCAACTCACAGCTGAATTTCCAAGGATTTAAACCACAAGGGAAGAGATGGTGCACCTTTCTCTCTTAGAGTCACTGCTGGATTCAAATTGCCAGAAGCTTGACTTTTGGATTAACAGCCTAATGCCCTACAGACTAGGCCACCAACCTTTTAGTGATTATAGCTCCTGAATATTTTGTTCTTTTTCAAATCTTTGAGGAATTTCTTCTGTGTGCAGGGCACTATGCTGAAGGTTTCCTCTAAGTGATTACATTTATGCCTGCAATATCAGTTCCTGTTGGACATTAGTATCTTTACACACAGTTTCAAATTCAAACTCAAACTCAGTGCGGCTGAGTTTATTCTGATCCGCAGGGACCCTCTGTTAGGTTTCTAAGGCTGTAAATATTAATGGGGAAAGCTTGTCTCTCTTTCTCCTGTAGAGCAGCTGGTGGATTCAAACTACATGGTTGTTGGGTTGGTAACACAATTCCCTTACAGAGAAGGGCACCAGGGCTCCTTCAGGTTAGAAGTCCTAATCCACAACATAAACAGTCTTCCCAGTATCCTGGAAAACCTACAACCAGGAGAAGATAACGTAGATGAATGGGATCTTCTAAGACTCAAATCCCTATGCACATCCAAAAACTTCTCCAACAGGGTAAAAAGGGAGGCCA
>NW_006399849.1:2763114-2765796 GCF_000299155.1 Elephantulus edwardii | reverse complement strand
TGGAGAAAACAGTGCAACAATGAATGAATGAAAACCCAAAATCTCTGTAAATGTTCATTAAAACTAATAAAATTTAATAATAAAAAATGTAAAAATAATCAGAAAATAAGACAAAATCCGAGTTCTTTTACTCTATGCCATAACACATTACTTCTTTAATGAAGGCTGATGGGATGCATCTTCGAAATCAGATTTCGGGAGCCAGAAAACAAATTCAAGACTTAAGGCTCTTTAGAATGTTGGTCTTTTAAAAATTATATTAGATTACTTTCTTCTGAATTCCAGTTGCCATTGGGTCACCAGCAATCCAGGGCAACTCCATCTATGTTAACAGAGTAGTAGATGTTGTTGTTGTTGTTGTGTACTCTCAAGCTGAATCTGACTCATAGCTGACCCTTCAGGAGGTTTTCAGAGGCAGTAAATTACATGGGAGGAGATTACCTATCCTCCCCTGGAACAGTTGGTGAATTTGAACCTAGTGCCTTTTATTAAGGCAGAGCTGTGTTTTCCATGGAGTTTCAGTGGCTATTTTTTCCAGTGGGTCACATAGTATTTATTTCAGGTCACCTCTGGATGAACTCAAAGTTCCAAGATTCCTATCAGTAGCTGAGCATGTTGACCTTTTGCAGAATAGAAACTCTTGGGAGTGGAAGTTACTAAGGTAAATTATACAAGACACCAAAAACATGTTTTACCTCATAATATGTCAAAGAGTTGAGGCTAGGAGTAACCTTGGATTCATCAACAGGCAAACCTATTCGTGATGCTTTAATAAATATTAATACTCTTGAGTCTCTGTTTTCCTGTATGGTCAATACGTTGTTAGAGTCCCTATCCCATTGATAACAGTATTCTTGAAAATTTTGCTTTGAAATCTGAAAGAAAAAAAAAATAGCCTACTGAGAAAGCCATGAGGAAAGTTAAAGCCATGAATGTCAAACCTACCCAGGAGAGGAATACAAACCACTTGCATCTTTCAGGCTGAATTATAGCTTATCAAGGACACATTAAACCTTTAAGTCTTTCCTTTCTTACTTTTTTCAACTTAAGTGAGAATAAATCTAACTTCACTATTCTAGCATATGCATTTGTTTTCCCTGCACTGTCTATAAACTATATCCAAGGTGAGTATTTACAAGCCTGAGCGAAAACAAGACAAACAATTCTGAGAATGACAACTACAGCAGTTCAGGATAAGACAGTCACAACAAAGGAAATGCTATGCATTAAGTGATTTTTTTTTTCTTTCATATCCTTTATACATCTGTCAAACTGTGTGCTGGCACAGTGAAAGAGAATAAATCAAAGAGAATACCCATATAAGAAAGAGGTTTTAGGCAAATACTGCCTTGCAGGCATAAGTCAAATAAACAGTGTTTTTTTTAAAAAAAAATAAATAAAGCAAACCAAAGGAAGCAACTAGATTTCTATGGGATTGCTATAGAATTAAATGAGGTCAGTCAGCAATTGCACAACAATTTGCATTTATAAAGCACTTTACAATTATTTGCTCATTAAATCTTATGGCATTTCCAGAAAGTAGGTTTGTACCATTAGTTCCATTTTAGAGCCAAGGTAACTGAAGCAGGGAATTGTTAGGTAACATTGCCGAGGTTACAATAAGGGCTGTGTTAGGCTAAGATTTAACTTCAGAATTCCTGCTCTTGCAATCTACCATTGCAGTTCTGAGACAGCTGGTCTCCTCAGTATGGGACAGTTTCTAGGGAATGCCTGGACATATAGTTGTGGTTGTTGTTGTTAGGTGCCGTTGAGTCAAGTATGACTGATAGTGACTCTGTGAATGATGGATCTGAACCTTTTCCTGTCATGTGCCAACATCAAGATCTCTGACATACTTGAGCCCATTGCTTTGACATTCTTGAGCCCTGTCACTGTGTCAGTCCATCTGGTTAAGGGTCTCTAACTCTTTAGTTGACACTCCAACTTTGCAAACATGCTATTCCTCTCTGAAGAACAGCCTCTCCTAGCAACATGCCCAAAGTATGTTAGCTGAAGCTTTGCCATCTTTGCCTCCAAGAAGCACTCTGGTTGCATCTTCTCCAAGACTTATCTGTTTATTCTTTTGTCAGTTCATGAAATATTCAATACTTTCCTCCAACTCCAGAGCTCAAAGGCATCAATTCTTCCACTTTCACCTTTATTTATTGTCCAACTTCTCAGGTGCATAGCAAATTATTTAAAAGATCAGGTACATCTTAGTCTTCAAATGGATGTCATTGCACTTCAGTATTTTGGAGAGATTCCTGACAGTAGGCTTGCCCAATGTACTGCCTCCTCATCTCCTGACTTCTGGTACCAATAGAGTTGATTGTGAACCCAAATGAGATTAAATCATTCATAGTGTCAATCCTTCCTCTAGCTATCATGATATTACATGTTGGTCCAGTGGTAAAGACCTTTGTTTTCTTGATGTGGAAATACAACCCATACTGAAGGCTGTAGTCTTGGATTTCCTGCAGTAAGCACTTCATATTCTCCTCACATTTCAGCAAGTAAGTTTGTGTCATCTGCATAATACAGGCTGTTGATGAGTCTTCTTGAAATCCTGATGGCACATTCTTTTTTATAGAGTCTGGCTTCACAAATTATTTATTCAACAGATTGAATGTTGTTGTTGTTGTTATGTACCGTCAAGTCATTGGCGACTCATAGCGACCCTAT
>NW_006399849.1:2756273-2760849 GCF_000299155.1 Elephantulus edwardii | reverse complement strand
AATATCTCTAGCACCATGACCCTTCTAAGCCCAGCCTGGACTTCTGGCAATTCTCTGCTGATGTGCTGCTCCAGTCGTTTTTGGATAATCTTCAGTAGAATCTTGCTTGCATGTGAAATTAATTATATTGTTCTGTAGTTTCCACACTCTGTTGGGTCACCCTTCTTTGGAATGGGAACAAATATAGATCTCTTCCAGTCAGTTGACCAGGTGGTTGTTCTCCAACAGATTGAATAGGTATGGAGAAAGGATACAACCCTGACACACACTCTTCCTGATTTTAAACTATTGGGTTAGTAGGTAAAAATTCAAAGTTTTCCCTGACTGTACATCATGAAATGTCAGTAGTTAGTGTTGGCATCAGCATTTTAGCATGGTAGTGAATGTCCTCAGTCTGTGTGTGCCTATATTATGTAAACATATATTTGCAATAGAGCCTGGTTCAAAATTTTTACAATAGTGAATTTAAAGCTTCAATTCTTAAGATACATTGTTGTGGTGTACCTTAGGGTTGGAAACAACTCATAGCTGAACCTCTGGCAGGTTTTCAGAGGCAGTTTATAACTTGAGAGGAGATTGCTTGTCCTTCTTCCATGGAGCAGAAGGATGCCTTGAACACTGTGTCTTTAGGATTGCAGAGCAGCCTCTTGCCCCTGCCACCAAGTCAAGTGTAACTCTTAGTAACTCTGTGAACAACAGGTCTGAATCTTGCCCTAACCTGTGCCAACCTCATAATTTCTAAAATATACTCAAGCCTGTCATTACAGTCACTGGGTTGATCTATCTTTTTGAGCATCTCACTCTTTATCACTGAACCTATCCCTTTTCATGCATGATGTCTCTTTCCATGACTGGTCCTACTAACAACATGGTCAAGTTTATGAGACACAGCTTCACTATCCTTGCCTCTGAGGAGAACCTTGGATACACTTTCTTCAAAACAGGTTTGTTAGTTCTTTTGTTAGTCCAGGGGATATTCAGTACTCTTCTCCAATACCATAACTCAAAGGTATCAACTCTGCTGTCACAATTTTTCATTGTTCAACTTTCAAATGCATTAGCAAGTAATTGAAAAGAGCATGGCATGGGTCAGGTGCGCCTTTGTATTTAAATTTACATGATTGCTCTTGAGCACCTTGGAGAGGTCCTTGGCAGTAGATTTTCCAAGTGCAGGGGGTCTTTTAATTTCTTGGTGGTTGTTATGTGCCATCAAGTTGCCTGTGATCCATAGCGAACCCTATGTACAGCAGCTCTGAACCCTCCCCTGTTCTGAGCCAGTCTAATTAGTTTTCACATACCAACCCCCAATTCTCCAGTTACTTGTATTAACCCCTCTCATCCAGGAATTTTCTCCACTGTGCTGTCCCCCCACCTTCCCAATCATGATGTCTTCTCCAAGGACTGGTCCCTCCTGGCCATGTTCCCAATGTGAGACAGAGCTTCAAAAGCCTAGCTGCCAAGGAGAAAATTAGTTTCACTATCTCCAAGACAGACCTGTTTATTTTCTTAGAAGTCCATGGTATGTTCAAGCTTCTTCTCCAGCAGCATAATTAAAATGCATTGATTCTTCTTTTGTCATGCTTTGCCATTGTCCAGCTCTCTGATACATAGCAAGCAATTGTGAAGACCATGGCCTGGATTAGCCACACCTTAATCTACAGACTGACATCATTGCTTTTCAGCACTCAGGAGAGGTCCCTGACAGCAGATTTTCCCAGGGCAATTTGTCTTTTGATTTCCTAACTGCTAGTGTTAAAATTGTTGATTGTGGAGCCAAGCAAGCTGTAATTATTAGCAATCTAAATATCTTTTCCATCTATCGTGGTGCTGCAAATTGACCCAGTGGTGAGAATTTTTGTCTTCTTGATGTTAAGCTTTAATCCATATTGAAGCCTACCGTTCTTGACCTTCTGCATTAAAAGCTTCAGGACTTCTTCAGTTTCAGAAAGCAAAGTTGTGTCATCTACATAACGTAGGTTGTTGATGAGTCTACCTTCAATCCTTATGCCTCATTCTTCCTCATAAAACCCTGCTTCCTGAATGATCTGTTCTGCATAGCAGTTGAAAAGGTATGGAGAGAGGATGCATCCCTGGCACACTCCTTTTCTGATTTTGAACCGTCCAGTGTTTCCCTTCTCTGTTCTGAGGACTGATTCTTGGTCCACATATAGGTTTCGTATAAGCACAGTCAAGTGTTCTAGGATTCCTAATTACCTCAAAGATAGCCACAATTTGTTGTGATCCACACAGTCAAATGTCTTTGCACAGTCAATAAAACACATATAGACATTCTTCTGGTACTCTTTGCTTTCTGCCAAGGTCCGTCTGACATTGGCAATAATGTTTCTAGTGCCATAACCTCTTCTAAACCCAGCTTGTATTTCTAGTATTCTCTGGCATTGCACTGTTCCATTTGTTTCTGGATGACCTCCAGCTGGATTTTGCTAGTGTAATATTAATGATATTGTTTAATAATTTCTACACTCTCTTGGGGCACCCTTATTTGGAATGGGAAGAGATATGGATCTCTCCCAGTCAGTTGGCCAAGTAGTTGTCCTCCAGATTTCTTGGCACAACTTGCTGAACACATCCAGAGCAGCATCTATTTGTTGAAATATTGGTATCCATCAATTCCTGGGGCTTTATTTTTTCCCCCAACTCCTTCAGGGCAGCCTGAACTTCCTCTTTCATCACCATTGCCAATTGCTCATATGTTGTTTCTTGAAATTCTTTTGTGTCAGCCAATTCTTTTTGGTACAATGACTCTGTATACTCCTTTCATCTTCTTGTAATGCTCTCTGAATCATTCAATATTCTTCCCATAGCATCCACTGACATTGCAACTTATTGCTTGAGTTTATTCTTCAGTTCCATCAGCTTAAGAAATGCTGAGAGAGTTTGGCCCTTTTGATTTTTCTAATTCCAGCTCCTTGCAAATTTCATGATAATACTTTGCCTTGTCTTCCCGAGCTGCCCTTTAAAGTATTCTATTCAGCTCTTTGACTTCTTGATTTCTTCCCTTTGCTTTGGCTTCTCGGTGCTCTAGTGCAATAATCAGAGTGTCTTCTGACATCTATTTTGGCCTTTTATTCTTATTTGTAATGATTTTTTGCATTCTTCATAAATTATATTCTTGATATCACCCACAGTGTTTCTGAGTTGATTTCTAAATTCAGGGATGATAGACTCAAGATGAAATTTTGAATCCTGTGGATATGTTTTAATCTTCTTTCACTTTAATTTGAACTTGCATATAAGTAGTTGATGGTCTGTTCCACAATCAACACCTGGCCTAGTTTTCATTACTGATATTGAACTTCTCCAACTTCCTTCCACAGATGCTTCGATCTGACTCCTGTGCATCCCACCAGGGGAAATCCATGTGTATATCCTGCGTTTATGCTTCTTATAAAAGGTATTTGCTATGTACATTGATTGTACAGAATTCTATCATTCTATCCCCAGCCTCATTTCTGTCACCAAGTCCATATTTTCTGACTACTGATCCTTCTTTCTGGTTCCCAACTTTTGCATTCCTGTAACCCATTGCTGGTAACAAGGAGAAAGTTTTGACTGTGACTGTTCTAACAATTTCCCCAGGATTGCCTGAAATTCTTTAAAAAAATAAACCAGTGTCTACCCCCTTACCCAAATTTCCAAAACAAAACTTGATTGCTCAAAGCAATCCAATAAGATAGAACTTTAGAATGGGGTCTCTAAAGCTATTGTTTTTATAGAAACTTTTGCCCACAGAAAAGTTTATGGGTTCCAAATACTGATCTTTTAGTTAGCAGCCAAATACTTTAAAAATTGCACCACCAGGGTTCACACTACATCCCAGGCCAATTAAATCAGAATCCCTGAGATTAAGGTCGAATTTCCAAAACATCTTCCCAGGTTATTCTAACATGTGGACACACTTAAAAGTCATTGGCAGAAATGTTACTTCCATCCCAGCTGCACAGAGTTGGACAGATTGCTGACTGCACAAAGACACCTGATGAAGAGTCCAGTGATGGCTGGAGTTCAGCTTCCACTCTGTTCAGAATGTGGCCTAGTTTGAGAATGGCCTCTCTTCTCAAAATAGATAAATATTGCTGCATATCCTAAATACTGTTTTTCATTTATTTTTTATTCATTTGTGAAAAATTACTAATATTAGCATCTACTGAATCATGAGTTGCTGTTGTTGTTGTTAGGTGTCACTGAGTTGAGTACAACTCATAACAACACTATGAAGAGCCAATCTGAACTCTGCCCTACCCTGTGCCATCTTCATCATCTCTGACACACTGGAGCCCATTGCTGAAGTCACAGTGTCAATCCATCTCATTAGGAGTCTTCCTCTCCTTTGCTGACCCTTCATATTTTCAAGCATGGTGTCCCTTTCCAAGGAATAGCCTCAACTTGCTACATGTCCAAAGCATGAAAAATGAAACATCGCCATCTTTGTCTTCAAGGAGCACTCTGGTTGCACTTTTCCCAAGACATATCTGTTTGTTCTTTTGGCAGTCCATAAGATATTCAGTATTCTTTTCTAACACCACAACTCAAAGTTGCAGTTGTTGTTGTTGTT
>NW_006399849.1:2721968-2753183 GCF_000299155.1 Elephantulus edwardii | reverse complement strand
ATGGCACATAACAACAACATCTCTTCTTTCAGATACTTTTCTTAATCAGAGTGAAAAACAACCAAACCGTTTGTACTGTCTTTTCTACAGTCTACTGCTCTAAGCACTGGAAGGAAATGAAAAGCTTGAGAGCCAGGAAAGGAACAAATGAACTTGGAGACACATATGCTGCCGCTCTACTTGGTGCCACCTGGCACAACCCCACAATTGGCATAGAACTCTCCTGCTCACTATTTGCTTTACTTAATACGCTTGGTGTTGGTTTTACTTTCAGAATCATGGTCTTAATTTCTAGGCTGTAGTGGAAGTGGAGACTAGGCGATAAGCATCTGCATGTTTATTATACTAGTTCCTTTAATATTTTGTTTGAAATTGTCTATTATAAACATAAGGAAAAAACCAAAGCAAATTTAGCATTCTTAGTATCTTTTTAAAAATCAGACAGGGTTGATTTTGTGTTCTAGTTTTTACATGAAAATAATATTTTCATTTTCTCATAGAGTATTTTAATAAGCTAAATTTCTTTCTCCATTAAGATTTTTATTCAGCTGATAAAAATTCATATGACCATTCAAAGTTGAGTAATTTAATGTATACTGTATCTGTCATGGAGCTCTGGTGGCTTACTGCTAATGGATGTGGTTCAAATCCACCAACTGTTCTGTAGGACAAAGATGAGCAATTTTCTCTCATGTGATTTTGAGCCTCTGAAAACCTGCTGGAGCATCAGCTATGAGTCAGTTCTAACTCAACAGTATACCACAACAATAATACCTATCCTGTGTCCTTTGTATTGTTTTCAACATGATCAGTAGTTTTTCTTTCCTTCCTACTATGGCCATAGTACTTTCAACATTCAAAAGATTAGTCAAGTCAGTGCCCTGGCAATTTGTCCCTGTAAACTCATGAATATTGCCCCACTTCAATTTGAGTAGAAAAGCTGCATGATAAAGGAAACAATAGGCACACAGCTCTTGAACAATCTCAAGCCAAACCTCCAACCTCTTCTCTATCCTCATTTGCATGCTTTAATGGCAGAGCTCCTTCAATTCTATCCATCAAAAGATAAGCCCTCACACTTCTAAATCAACATGCTGTTTACAAGAGGCACACCTGAAAAATGAAGATAAAGAAAGACTAAAATAAAAGGGTGGGAAAAAATATAGCAAGCAAATTGCAACCAGAAAAAAAAAAAGCAGGAATGGTGGTATTAATTTCTGATAAGGTAGATTTCAATGCAAAAAACCATCATAAAAGCCAAGAAGGTCACTACATAATAATTAAGGGGTCAATAGAACAAGAGGACATAACAGTAATAAATATCTATGCTCCAGATGAAAGACTGGCAAATATATAAAACAAATATTAACAAAACTGAAAAACGAAGTAGACAAGACTACTATAGTAGTTGGAGACTTCAATACACCACTCTCAAGAAAAGATAGAACTTCAAGAAAGAAACTCAACAAAAATACTGAAGAATTAAGCCACACAATAAATAGACTTGATCTCATAGATATTTATAGGCTAATGCACCCCCAAAAAGCACAATATACCTTCTTCTCCAATGTGCATGGAACATTCTCCAGGATAGATAACATTATAGAACATAAGATAAGCATTGGTAAATTAAAAAACATAGAAATAATGCAAAGTATCTTTTCAAACCATAATGCTACATAATGAGAAATTAATAAGAAGAGGATAAAGAAGGGGGGAAAATCATACAATTGGAAGCTGAACAACACCATGCTTGAACATGAAAAGTTTCTTAAAACAAATGACAATGACAACACCACTTACCAAAACCTCTGGGAAACAGCTTAAGCAGTAATTAGAGGTCAATTTATAGCAATAAGCAAACACATTAAAATACAGGGAAAAAATGACCATTGATTCTCTAACCCAACATCTCAAAACAAAGAACAGCAAGAAAACTCAACACCTTCCAAAAAAACTGAAATTATAAAAATTAGTGCAGAAATAAATGAAATAGAAAACTGAAAAACAATTGAAACCATCAACAAAACCAGGAGTTGGTTATTTGAAAAGGTCAATATAACTGACAAACCACAAGCAAAACTAACAAAGAAAAGAAGGCAAACAAACAATCCAAATAAGCGATGGAACAGAAAATGTAACAATGAAATCAACTAAAATAAAAAGGTCAATATTGGAATATTATGGGAAAACTATACTCAAACAAATATGAAAACCTAGAGGAAAGGGACAAATGCTTAGAAATTCACAAACTACCTACACTGACATAAACCGAAATTAAACACTTGAATAGTCCGATTACAAAAGAAGAAATTGAAAAGGTACTAAAACAACTTCCAGCCAAAAAAAACCCTGAACCTGATGGTTTTACAAGTGTATTTTATCATGCACTCAGAGAATAACTGTCACCAGTTCTACATAAACTATTTCAAAAAATAGAGAAAAAAAATGGAATTCTCCCAAACTCATTCTATAAAACAAACATATCCTTGATACCAAAGCCAGGTAAGGACACCACCAAAATATATAACTATAGGTCAATATCTCTCATGAATATAGATGTAAAAATCCTGAATAAAATCCTGGCCAATGGAATCCCACAAAACATAAAAAAAAAAATACTAATTTACCATGACCAAGTGGAATGCATAACAGCTATGCAAGGATGGTTCAACATAAGAAAACCAGTGTAATTCATCACATTATTTGCATAATCATTAAGCAAAGAGCAAGAACCACATGATTTCAGAAAGAGCCTTTGACAAAATTCAACACCCTTTCCTGATTAAAACACTCAACAAAATAGGACTAGAAGGGAATTTCCTCAACATTAAAAAGTATATATTAACCTGAGAGCCAATGTTGTTCTCAATGGAGAGAGGTTAAAGGCATTCCCCTTAAGAACAGGAACTAGACAAGGATGTCCACTATCACCTCTCCTATTCAATATTGTATTAGAAGTCCTAACAGTAGCAATAAGATGAGAGAAGGAAATAAGAGGTATCTAAATTTGCAAAGAGGAGGTAAAATTATCTTTATATGCAGATGATATGATAGTAGTTGTTTTGCTGTTCTTAAGTGCTGAGTAGTAGATGACTCATAGCAATCCTATTACCGAAAAACCTGAACACTGTTATGATAGTATACTTAGGAAAACCTAAAGAACTCACCAAGAAAACTACTGAACATAGTTGACCAATTCAACAAAGTGGCAGGATACAAGATCAACATACAAAAATCAATCAGATTTCTCTACAGTGACAAAGAGAATACAGAACTGAAGCTAAGAAAAATAATACCCATCACAATAGCTAATAACAAGATTAAAGACTTGGGAGTAAATCTAAGTAGAAACCCAAAGGACATATTCAAAGAAAATACAAAACATTACTACAAGAAATAAAAAGAACCTTAGAGAAATGGAAGAATAAACCTTGCTCATGGATAGGAAGACTCAATATTGTGAAAATGACAATCCTACCAAAGGGAATCTACACCTTCAATGCAATCCCAATACAATTACCAATTCCATTATCAAGTAGATGGAAAAGGCAACCTCCAATTTCAATTGGAATGGAAAGAGACCCCAAATAAGCAAAGCACTCCTTAAAAAGAGAAACAAGATAGGAGGCATCTCATTCCCTGATTTCAAATCCTACTACACTGCCATGGTGGTCAAGACAACATGATACTGGTACAATGACAGACACATAGATCAATAGAATAGAATTGAGAACTCAGAAATCAGCCCATCTATTTATGGTCAACTGATTCTTGGCAAGGAGATGAAATCAATTAAGTGGGGAAATGACAACCTTTTTAGCAATTGGTGTTGGCAAAATTGGAAAAACATTCACAGAAAACTCAAACAAGACCCATACCTCACACCATACACAAAAGCTAACTCAAATTGGATCAAGGACTTAGGACTAAACCCAAGAACTATATAAACTTCTTCGAAGAAAATCTTGGAAAACTCCTAGAAGCACTAATGCACAACTTGAACAGGGCTCCAAGCATCTTGAAAAACCTACAACCAGGAAAGAATAAAATAGATGAAAAGGACCTTCTAAGAATAGAGTCCCTATGCACATCCAAAAATTTCTCCATCAGGGTAAAAAGAGAAGCCACAGACTGAGAAAAAAGTATTTGGAAATGACATGTCTGATAATGGACTTATATTTAGAATTTATAGAATACTTGAATGCCACAACAAGATAAAGGCAAACAACCCAATTGAAAAATGGGCACAGGATATGAACAGATACTTTACCAAAGAAGACATTCAAATGGTAAACAAACACATGAAGAAATGCTCAAAATCTCCAGCTCTAAGAGAGATGAAAATCATAAGAACTATGAGATAATCATCTCATTCCAGTAAGACTAGCAAAATTTAACAGAGCAGCAAACAACAAATGCTGGTGAGGTTATGGAGAAACTGAAACCCTTATTCACTGCTGATGATAATTTAATATGGTGCAACCATTATGGAAGGCTGTGTGGCGTTTTCTCAAAAAGTTGGAAATAGAAATACCATTTGACCCAGCAATTCCACTACTAGGAATATACCCTGAAGAAACTAGAACTACCACCCAAGCAGATATATGCACATCTATGTTTATTGCTGCATTATTCATAATAGCAAAGAGTTGGAAACAACCCGGTGCCTATCAACAAATGAATGGATAGAGAAGCTGTTGTATATTCACACAATGGAATATTATGCAGTACTGAAAAACAAAGAATTAGTGAAATAGCTCAGTCACAAAAAGACAAATACTGTATAATGCCACTGTTATAAAACAGGATTGATATGGGGGTTGGGGGAAAACTAATAAAAGAGGGGATAAATTTTGTACACAACATTGAAACAGATGAGGGAGAGAACTGTATAAAAAATATATGATTATGTATTAATCAGCATGATAAGGGTCCAGAATAAGAGGCTGCATAATAAAATGGTCTTGGGGGGAGAAGGGGAGTCTGTATAACAATGAAAGACTTTTTTTCCCAAAGTAAAAAGGAATTGGGATAAGAGGGCAAAAAGGAAAATGTCAACAATGAAGAATGGAAAACCAAGTTCTTCATAACCTTCTATTAAAATCTCAATAAAAAATATTAGCTGAAAATAAACAGAAAAGGCCGTCACAACAAAATTATTATAGCTGATTATAGAAGGATCCAGTCAGAAGGATGTTTATTTATGTTCTTTTGACTATGCAAAAGTATTTCACTGTGTGGATAATAACAAACTATGGCTAACCTTGTGAAAAATGGGAACCCTAGAAAATGTAATTGTGCTTATGTGAAAGCTAGACCTAGACCATGAAGCTATTAACCAAGCAGTGCAAGGGGAAACTACATGGTTTAAAATCAGGGATAGAGTGCTCCCGGTCTGTATCCTTTCTCTAAAAATATTTAATCTGTATATCAAGCAATTTTTTTGAAAGTGTGGACTTTATGAAAAAAGTGTGGCATCGGGATTGGAGGAAGACTCATCCATAAGCTATATTATGCAGATGACATAAGCTTGCTTACCAAAAGCAAAGAGGACTTGAAACACTTGCTACATACAAGCAGACTATAACCTTTAATATGGACTGCATCTCAACCACAGGAAGACAAAACTCCTCACCACTGGATCAGTAGGACAGTATCATGACAGATGGAGAGAAGACAGAAATGATCAATAATTTTGATCTTGCTTGGATTACAAGCAACACCCTGACTCCAGCAGTCAAGAAATCAAAAGATCAAATGAATTGGATAAATCACTGTCAAGGACCTCTCTAAGATGTTAAGGAGCAGTGATGTCAGTTTAAGAACATGGTTCATCTGATTCAAGCTATAGTCTTTTCAATTAATTGTTATGCTTTTGAAAATTGGACAGTTACTAAGGTGACAGAAGAATTAATGTCTTTGAGTTATGGTGTTGGAGAAAAGTACTGAACATCCAACAGACTGCCAAAAGAACAAAAAAAAATGTTTTGGAGAAAATACAGTCGGGTAGCTTGTTGGAGGCAAAGATAGTGAAGCTTCACCTCACATATTTTGGACATTTTAGAAGTTGCACTTTGGAAAAGGACATCATGCTTGGAAAGGTGGAAGGTCTGTGTAAGACAGGAAGACTTTAATAAAATTGATTGACACAGTGACTGTAATAATGGGCTCAAGTATATTAGAGATGATGAGGATAGCACAGGATAGTGTAATATTTTGATCCATTCTTCACAGGGTTGCCATGATTCGTAGTTAACAGCGTTTAAGAACAACACATACAAAGCTGCACCATATAATGAGCTGATGTTATTATTCTCAGATGTTAGTTTGCAGATGCTCAAAGATTGAATTTATAAAGATACTTAACAGCAATAAAAATCAAAACAATACTTATTAAGTAAATTACCTTGTTTCACAATAGTTGCCAAAACTATCCCTAGAATCATGGTGTGCATGTTCGCCAAAAAACATGGCCCCCTCTGGATCACCATGTGATCTTGTGCATCATCTACTGTGAATGAGCATATCATTGACATGTGTTTATTTACATTTCTAGACAAAAATGGAACACCTGAAAGCAGAAGAGGACATTCTTTTCAAATATCTAGCACCTGGTATTTTCTTTTACCCATAGTTTGTAGGTAAGTGAATGACCCACACGTTGAAATTTAATTGCATTCTGTCTAGTTTGGAAGAAGTTTTCCAGTGGAGAAATATGAAAATGTTGTATGTACTCATTTTTGGATGAGTGGCCTCTGATATTATACATGAGTTATCATTTGGCTTTCTCTTATCTAACATTTACCTCCTCCAAATCAGCCGCTTGAATGAAAGGCAAAGAAGGTAATAAAACAACTTTTCTTTTCTGCTTTTGTCAAGAATGACTGAATTCAACAAAGTGGCAAATTATTTCCATTGGGTAATTCAATCTCTATAGTATTATCTGGCTACAATGAAAACCTGTATAATTCTTCTCCAGTCACAAAATCTGATTTAACATTCTTTCTATATTGCCGTCTTCGAGGGATCACTAGAATGGGATGAGTGAACCAATCTGGAAAGAGTTTTATTTATAACAAAAATGTAGTTACTCCTACTTCTTTTTGTTTGCCAGGGATGAAGATTAACTCATACATAAAAAAAAAGAAGAAGCACCTTGAAGTGACACTGTCACAAATATTGGAAGAAAACAGAATAGAAAGTCAGCAGACCCTGCTTTCCATGTTATTGTGTAGTTACTGAGGTACATAGGTATCCTGATAGTATTTTTTCCAATAGAGTAAATCTTTTCATTTTTTTATGTTTCTTGCATCATGTTTATTTTGCTCATAGGATCCTTCAGAATCACAACCCAAAGTTTTAATTTCTTTGCTTTTTTCATCTTGAGAAATGAAGTTTTCCTTTCTTCTCTCCCCTGACCCCAACTCTAGGTCTTTATACACTTCATTATAATACTTTAATTTGCATTCTCAAACTGCCCTTTCAAATCCTCTGTTGAGTTCTCTTTCTTTCATCATGTCTTACTTTTGATTTAGCTCCTCTACAAGTTTCAGAGTTTTTCTTGATGTTGGATAAAAACTAGTCTTGAGATGGTTTGGGTTGGTTTTTTTTTTAACCTTCTTCTGTTTGCTTGTTCATTTTTAATTCCCAATGTTTTCACATATATTGTGTCTTACAAAACAAATTACCATTGGTCTATGTCCACTACTATTCCACATTTTCAGATCCCCATTGAATCTTTCCTTATTCCTTCATCCCTTCCTTTCACTCGTCAAACTCCGTGAGATGTTTGTTTTTTTTTAAATCCGTTTGGACAGACTCATGTTCATATGACTCATAGTAACCCTATGTACATTAGCTCTGAAGCCTGCCCTATCCTGACCCAGTCTTACTGACTCTGACACACCTAAACTCCATTACCCCAGTTACTGCACAATCCATTTTATCTGGGGTCTTCAACTCCTGTGCTGTCCCTCCACACTTCTGAGCATGATGTATTTCTCCAAGAATTTGTCCTTCCTGGCTATGTCTCAAAGTATGTGAGATGGACCTTCAAAATCTTAGCCTCCAAGGAGAAACTTGGTTTCACCCTCTCCAAGACAGACCTGGTTTTTTTTTTTTCTTGGCAGTCAATGGTGTGTTCAATTCTGTTCTCCAGCACCACAACTCAAAGGCATTGATTCTTCTCCTGCAATCCTTAGTCTTTGTTCATCTCTCTGATACATAGCAAGTAGTTATGAAGACCATGGCCTGAATCAGGTGCACCTTAGTCTCTAGACTGATATCTTTACTTCTCAGTACCCTGGAGAGGTCCATAAATGCAGATTTTCCCAGTGCTATTAACCTTTTGATTTCCTGGCTGCTGGTGCCAAGGGTGTCAATTGTAGAGCCGAGCAAGCTGAAATTGTTAATGATCTTAATCTCTTCTCCATCCATCATGGTGTTGCCAATTGACTCAGTAGTGAGAATCCTAGTCTTCTTGGTGTTAAGCTTCAATCTATACTGAAGACTACAGTCCTTAACCTTCTGTAGCAAGCACTTCAGGTCCTCCTCAGTTGTTGTTTTATGTTTGTCTTTTCTTTTTAATTTTCTACGAGTTTATTTACAAAATTCAAATACATTGTATTTAAGAACAAATTATTTCAATTTCCCTCATCCTGCTCCCATTAAATTGTACAACCCTGTGATTAATCTCCCCCCCTTCCCCTGCACATCCTCATCCTTCACCTTCTACCCTCTCCCATTCCTCTTGGATCCTTATACTCATTCTACAATAATAGTTTTATACAATATTTATCCTTGTGGGACTGAGTTATTTTATTCAGCATAATGCCCTCCAGTCCCTCCCAAGTTAGGTAATAATTTATAAAGTCATAGTTCCTGCGTGCTGCATACCATTGTGTGAATGTACCATAATTTTTCAATCTATTCATTTGTGGTCGAACATTTGAGCTGTTTCCATGTTCTTGTGAGGGTGAATAATGCTGTTATGGACATTGGTGTATAAATCTCAGTTTGTGCCTCAGTTCTCACTTTCTCAGGGTATATTCCAAGTAGTGGGATAGCTGGGTCATATGGAATTTCTGTGATCAGCTTTTTGAGGAAGCGCTAAACTGTCTTCCAGAGTGGTTGTACCATTTTACAATCCCACCAACATGTAGAAGAGTTCCTATCTTTTCACATCCTCTCCAACATTTATTACTTGTTGCCCTATATAAACTTTGCCACTGTTACTGGAGTGAGATGGTCCCTCATTGTGGATTTGGAGTATTTCTTCATGTGTCTGTTTGCCATTCAAATTTCTTCCTCTGTGAAAATTCTTTCCATGTCTTTTGCCCATTTTGTAATTGGGTTATCAGTCTTTTCCTTGTGGTGGCCCAGAAATATTCTGTAAACTTTTATTATAAGACTCTTGTCTGAGATGGTATTACAAAATGTTTCTTCACAGTCTGTAGGTTTCCTTTTCACCATGTTAGGTCCTCCTCAGTTTTAGCAAACAAGGTTCGTCATCTACGTATCGCAGGTTGTAGAGGAGTCTTTCTCTTATCCTGATTCCACATTCCTCCTCATAAATCCCAGCCTTCTGAATGATCTGTTCCACATAAGAATTGAAAAGTTATGGAGATAGGATGCATTCCCGACGCACTCCTTTCCTGATTTTGAACCATGCAGTGTTTCCTTGCTTTGTTCTGAGGACTGCTTCCTGATCGAAGTATAGAATTCTCTTGGACATGTTTTGATTTTCCTCTACTTCAATTTGAATTTTCACATGAGTAATTATTGGCCTGTTCCACAGTCAGTCCTTGACCATGTTTTCAATGCTGACAGTGAGCTTTTCTATCAGTTCTTTCCACAGATTCAGTCAATCTGATTCCTTTGGATTCCATCAGATAAGGCCCAGATGTCTAGTCACCCTTTATGTTGTTGGTTTTGGGTTGTTTTTTTTTTTTAAATGGTATGTGCAATGGATAAATCATTAGTAAAAAATGTTATCATTCCATATTCATATCATTTCTGTCACCAAGGCAACTACCATTTCCATCTATTTTCTGTGTTTCCAACATTCGCATTCAAGTCAGCAATTATTATTAGTGCATCTTGATTGCATCTATTGTACATTCACAAATTACAGACTGCAAAAGTTATTATTGTTGTTATGTGCTGTCAAGTCAGCTATGACTCACAACTACCCTGTGAACAATAGCATGGAATCCCATACTATTCTGAGCCTATCTTATAATTTTCTACATGCTCCAGTCACTGTATCAATCCATCTCACCAAGGGTCGTTCTGTCCCGAGCTGATCTTTACCCTTTCAAACATGATGTTCTTCTCCAAGGAATGGTTCTTCCTGGTAGATGCACAAAGGAGGTGAGAAAGAATGTCAAAATCCTTACCTCCAAGGAGCAGCCTGGTTTTATCCTCTCCAGGACAGATTTTCTCTTGGCAGTCCATGAACATATTCAATAATCTTCTCCAGGACTAAAACTAAAAAAAAAAAAATTGATTCTTTTTCTGTAATCCTTAGTCATTGTCCAGCTCAGAAGTATAGCAAGCAATTGAGAAGATCATGACCTGGATCAGGTACACTTCAATCTCTAGACTGACATCATTTACCTTTAGCATCCTGGAGAGGCCTTTAACAACAGACTTGCTCAAAGTAACTTGTCTTTTGCTTTTCTGACTGATGGTGCAAGAGTTAATTGTGGATCTGAGGAAGATGACATTTTTAACAACTTCAGTCTTTTCTCCATCTATCATACTGTGCTGTTGCCAATTGGCTCATTGGTGAGAATCTTTATTTTCTTGATGTTGAGATGCAATTCATATTGAAGACTGCAGTCCCTGACTTTTTGCAGCAAACATTTGAAGTCTTTCTCAGTATCAACTAGCAGGGTTGTGTCATCTGCATGATGCAGGTTGTTGATGAGTCTTCCTCTAATCCTGATGCCATATTCTTTTTAATAAAGTTCAGCCTCCTGAATATGGAGAAAGGATACCTCCCTGATGCACTCTTTTCCTGATTTTGAACCATGTAGTGTTTCCTTGCTGTGTACATAGGAATCCTCAATTTCTTTATCTTTGGCTTTAATAGTTGGTGTATTTATTTGAATAATAATTGTATTAACAAATCTTTTTGGTATGCATATAGATAGTCCCCTATTACTCACAACATTGTTGTTGTTAAGTGCCATTGAGTCCAGTATGATTTAGCAACCTGTAGAACTGCAATTGAGAATAAATCCTGAAATGTACTTTCTGACAGTAAATATGACATCATTCCTCTTCAAAATGGTTTCATTCCCAGAAGAGTTTATTATTTGATTGATTAAAAATGGCCAACACCAATCCATCTCAGGTCTATGATGTCTATCTTTATGTGTTACATTTCCATTTTGACAACTTTCAGTTTTCCTAGATTCATACTTAGTACATTCCATGTTCTAATTATTAATGAACTTTTCCAGCTATTTGATCTAAGTTTTTGTTTGCCTTCCGACCTAAATCACTTCTCTTGCACTATCATATTCAACAATGTTCTATTATTTATATGGTTTTCAGAGAACTATTATTTCGGATATAAAGATCCATTTGCTTCTTAGTCTATTTTTCTCTGGAAACTCCACTAAGACCCATGCACCATGGGTGACCCTACTGGTGTGTGAAATACTGGTACCATATCTTCCAGAAACACAACACCCTGGCCAAAAGTGTATGTACGGACAAGTGCTGCACCCACAAAAGAAAACTATAAAACAAAAAAGCAGACAAACATCCAACAAACTGTGGAAATTAAAAAAAAAAAAAAAGCAACAACAAGCAAACCCAAACACCAAAACACCCACAGCAAAATTGTTGGGCCTGAGATAGTGTATACTCCAGTCTAACAAAAGACTAATAGGAGTTGGTGTACACAATCAGATCAGAATTTCTGCTCCTTTGAGTTATTTCAGAGGCTTCAAGATGTGAGCTGAGTTACAAGTAGCACTTTAGCTAGTCTGTTGTTCTCATTGTTGTTATTATAACCTTCCATTAAGACATTATGCAATGCAGGTTCTTTATGAATCCTCCTTCAATCTTGATTTTTATTCATCCAGCTTCTCAAATTATTTGTTCAGTGTAAAAATTTAATAAGTATGTATAAAAGCTACAACCCTGATGCACACTTTTTATTTTAAACCATGCAGTAGTTCTTTGTTTTGCTCTGTCAATTGCTTCTTGGTCTAGGTCTAGGGTTTACAGGAGCACAACACAGTGTTCCAGGATTTCCATTCTTCTCAATGTCAGACATAATTTGCTATGATCCACACGCCAATGGCTTTGCATAGCCAATAAAAAATATGAAAACATCTTTTAAATAGTCTTTGTTTTCAGTCAAGATCCATGTGACATCAACAATAATGGCACCTTTAGAATACAACTTTAATTTCTGGATGTTCCTGTCCAGGCACTGTTCTAACTGGTTTTAAATACTCTTCAGCAAGCATTTTCTTGTATGTGCTATTAACAATACTGTCTGATATTCACAAGCTGCTGTATCACCTTTTATGGGGAATGGGAACAAGTATGGATCTCTTCAAGTCAGTTGGTTAGGTATTTGTCTTCTAAATTTCTTAACATAGGCTAGGGAGCATGTCCATTGTTCCATCTGTTTGTTGAAATATGTTATTTGGTGTTCCATCAATTTGTAAAGTCTTCCTTTTTGCTGCTGTCTGCAGTGCAACTTGAGCTTTTCCTTTCATTACCATTAACTCTCAATCATACACGTTACTTCTTAAATCTATTCAATGTTAACCAATTCTTTTTTGTTCCAGTAATTTTGTATATTTTTTTCCATCTTGTTTTACTGTTTCTTGTATCATTCAAGGTTTTGCCTATAGGATACATCTGTTTTGCAGCTCTAAATTTAAATTTGTTCTTCAATACTTGCAGCTACAGAATTTAGAATATATTCATGATGGATACAAGATTGAAGTTGTCAACTACGTAATTTTTTTTCTTGGATCCACAGTCAGTATCCATGGTAGCAGCAGTCAAAAAAATCAAAAGGTATATTGCATTAGAATAAACTGCTATCAATAACCTCCCGAAAGACTAAAAGACAATGTAGTCAGTATAAACACTAAGGTGCACCTGATCCAAGCCATGGCATTTTCAATTTTTTCATATGCTTCTAAAAGTTGGGCAACGAACAAAAATGACTGAAGAATTAATATCTTCATAACATGGTACTTGAGACGAGTACTGAATATGCCACAGATTGCCAAAAGAACAAACAACTATATTTTGGAGGAAGTGCCACCAGGGTGCTCCTTAAGCAAGATTGCAAAAATTCATGTCACATAATTTGTGCATATTCTCAGGAGGGGCTAGTCCTTAGTAAGAGACATCATACTTGGAAAGGTAGAGGGTCAGAGAAAAGGAGGGACCTTCAAAAAGATAGATCGGCATAGTGACTTGCAATAAATATTTTGAGTGTGGCAGAGATGTTTCTGATGCTACAGAATTGGACAAGACTCAAATCTGTTGTTAATAGGGTCACTATGATTTGTAGTCAGCTGGACAAAACCAAACAACATAAACAACAAAGCATAAATCATAAATGTGAAGTCCACTATAGGTTGCAAGAGCACCTGCAAAGCCCAGTGAGATTGTTCCAACAACGAACTCAAACATTCCAATGATTATAAAGATGGCAGCGTTTCATTCTGTTATCCATAAGGTCACAGTGAGTGAGAAGTGACTTAGTAACAACAAGGCGTGGGACTCCACACAGCCAGTTCTCAACCAAAGTGAGATAACTCATCCTTCACTTTGTCCTTGCTGCAAAGCTGGCTTTCCAACATTCTTTAGCCTGAAGAAGAATCTTGTCTTTTCTGTCTTCATCATTCCTGGCTCCCCTGTAAGTCCAGAGCCCATGTCTCCTCTTTGTCTCGTGGCACCTCTGCTCATTAAGCACTCAATAAATGTTGTTGACAGACTGGCTGACTGCCTGACTGACTAAAGATGGCATCTCTCCACCAAGGGCAAGTGTCCTTTGCTGCCTTTATTTATTGCTTAATGTCAAATGGTGTAATCAGCATGATATCATTTTCTTGAAGTGCATATAAGGATTAATGGGAGAGTTAAAAAATCAAAATCATTGGAGGATATTGGTACTAATCATCATTAGTGTCATAGCACTAATAATAGACTTTTAGTAATGTCTTATAGGTATGGGAGGCTTTTGAGTTAAACATATCATAAAATCCTGATTTTTACCTAATAGTCTCTTAAGTGTTACCGTATCATTTGTGAGTAAATTAGATATTTTGCACTGTACTCAATTCCTTTAACTGTGAGACAAAAAAACCCCAAGAACCACATCTTGTGTTTTTAACAAATGGTAGGGAAAAACCAAACAAAGCAACTCCTTTTCATAAACCTAGAAGATCTCTCTCCTTTTTGACAAATTGTCAGCAGGACCTAAAATCAGAATGAAGTCACATCTGTCTCAAGCTAAATCCATCACCACTTTTGCATATTTCATTTGCAAGGTGGCCAAAAATATGGGGGAAGAAAAATAGTAAGTTAGCTCAGATCATTGGACAACTTTTCCCTAAAGAAAACATTAGATTAAAAAATGCACAGATGCACAGACACGCTCTGAGAACCTAGTAAACTCAGTGTTATAGAGTTTATGAAATGGCTCTGAATTTTAAAACAAGTTATCCATTTTTCACTTCCCCTTACCCACCATACTTTTAGAATCTCTGTCTGCATTGGTTTTCCAAGCACTCCCCAAACACTGTCAGATGGGTTATCATTGCCTTGCACTTTTGTTCTTTTGTTAATTTTGGATAAAGTCCTAGAGTGTAGCAATATTATTGAACTCATTTCTGCTTAGGTCTCGAGTTTCCATAGCTCCTCTATTACCAAGTGGCGGTGCACCCTATAGGCACAATAAATAAATAATACAACACTGAAGCTATAACAAATCACAAAATACATTATTAAAAAATTAAGAAATAAATATCTCCCTCTTACTTAAATAGAGATTGATTTTATAATGTGGAATGCTGAGGAGAGCTGCTCAGAGATATATTAAAGCCCGGGGACACAGAGGATACACTGTAATGGGCATTTTGCTCCCTCAGCTGAAGGAAAAAATATCCTCATAGTGAATTGATGTATTTATGAAATAGAAGCTGATAGTCTTTGTTTGTTCTCTAGCCAGGTATGATGCAGTACCTACGTTTTTGTGTGAGTGGGGGGAAGACCTGCAGGACATATCTGTCTTTTCTAAGCACAATTGCTTGTTTGGTTGAGGATGGGAGTGATGAAGACAAATGACTTCTTAGAACTGAAGTTGGAGAAGCATCATCTCTTTTCTTTTACTTCAAATTACAAGTCTGACTTGCAAAAAGATGTCCTTGAGCAAGGATTCAGTCATGCTCCCTTCAGGGCTTTTCATTTAATAAGGAGATAGTATAGCATAAGATCTCTCCACAAGGTGACACTTGAAGAGGAAAAGCTAGCATCCCTTCCCCACTTGCATTCTGATTTTCTGTAGAACAGACGAGCCCTGGTGTCCCTCCACTATCCATTTGCCAGTGTGACAAGTCATGTTGGCTTATATGTTGCTATGATACTTGCAGCATCATAGTAATAGTACACATTTAAACCACTAGTGTTTTAAATATCTATAGAGCAAACACAGTGCACGGGTTTTAGCAGCGTTTCCATCCAAGCACCATGAAGATGATACAGAAATGGGCAATTATTTGTTCTGTTGTGCATGGAATCACCATGGGTCAGAACCAGCCTGATGGCAGCTAAGGACAATATTATCTCTAGATGATCAGGAAGCCATTCTTAGGTCACCCAACATGAGATTTGTATGAGGGTCCAGTAATTCACCAGAAGCCCCTTTGAGAGTTCTGAAGAAACTATCCTGGCCTCTATTCTCTTTCCATCATGGAACGGTAGGCCATTAAAATATCATCCTTATATATTTAGAATCTGAAAAAAATCTTTCTGACTTCATTGAACTCTACCCAAACTTCTGGATAAGGTAAAGATGATGGTTACAAACTGCCCTTTGCCTTTTTACCACTTTAAAATTGTATTAGAAGCTTGCTCTGGTGACAAAGAGAAAGAACATCACTTTATTCAATATTTTGTTGCTCTAAGCTACATAGTGTGGATAGATTAAAAGTCATATCTTGGTTCCCATGGACTTGGTTTAATTTTCCTCAGCTTCAGCTTGAACTTGCATATGAGTAGTTGGTGGTCTCTTCCACAATCAGCTCCTGGCCTAGTTTTCACAGCTGATATTGAGCTTCTCCGGTGGTTTTTTCCACAGATCTAATCAATCTGATTCCTATGCATATCATCAGGTGAAATCCATGTGTATAACCTGCGTTTATGTCTCTTAAAAAATGCATTTACAATGAATAAGTAATTGTGCAAAATCCAATCATCATCTCTCAAGCTCCATTTGTCACCAAGTCCATGTTTTCCAACTTCTGAATCTTCTTCTCTGTTCTCAACTTTTGCATTCCAGTCACCCATTATTATCAATACATCCTGATTGCATGTTTGATCGATCTCCAACTGTAAAAGTTGGTAAAAATCTTCTATTTCCTCTTCCTTGGCTCTGGTTGTTGGTGCATATATCTGAATGATAGTGGTATTCACTGGTCTTCCTTGTATGCGTATGGATATTATCCTGTCACTCACAATATTGTACTTCAAGATGGATCTAGCAATGGCTTTCTTAACTATGAAAGCAACTCCATTTTTCCTCACCTTTTCATCTCCAGAGTAATATATCATATGATCATCTGATTCAAAATGCCGCATGCCAGTCCATCTTATCTCCCCAATGCCTAGTTGTCAATATTTATGCATTTCATTTCTTCCTTAACAATATCTAATTTTCCTACATTCATGGTTCTCACATTCCATGTCCCAATCATTAGTGTCTGCTTACAACTGCTCCTGTTTTTATTTCCATACCTGAAAGCTCATCCTCAGTTGCCCTTTCTGTTATCTACATGTGAGAGGATATCAAGGGTATCATCCAAGAAGAGTGCAAACGATCATTACAAAGACAGAAGAGGAAGAAAAGACCAAAATGGATGTCAGAAGAGACTCTGAAAATTGCACTGGAGCACAGAGAAGCCAAAGCAGAGGGAAAAACTGAAGATACTAAAGAATTGAATAGAATTCAAAAGGCAGCACGGGATGACAAAGTAAAATATCACGATGAAATGTGTAAGGAGTTGGAGTCAGAAAAATCAAAAGGGCCGAACTCGCTCAGCATTTCTTAAGCTCCAGGAACTGAAGAACAAATTCAAACCTTGAGTTGCTATAATCAAAGATGCTTTAGGCAGACTATTAAATGATCCAGGAAGTATTAAAAGAAGGTGGAAAGAATATACTAAGTCACTGTATCAAAAGGAATTGGCAGACACAGAAGAATTTAATAAAACAACATATGAGCAAGAGCCTATGGTGATGAAAGAAGAAGTTCAATCTGCTTTGAAGGACATAGCAAAAAATAAGGCCCCAGGAATAGATGGTATACCAATTGACATATTACAGCTAACAGATGCTGCCCTGGACGTGCTCACCAAGTTGTGCCAAGAAATCTGGAGAACAACCACTTGGTCAACTGACTGGAAGAGATCTATATTTGTTCCCATCCCAAAGAAAGGTGACCCAACAGAGTGTGGAAACTATAGAACAATATCATTGATTTCACATACAAGCAAGGTTCTACTGAAGATCATCCAAAAACGATTAGAACAGCACATCAGCAGAGAACTGCCGGAAGTCCAGGCTGGGTTTAGAAGGGGTCGTGGTACTAGCGGTATTGTAGCTAATGCTAGATGGATCTTAGCTGAAAGCAGAGAGTACCAGAGGAATGTCTATCTGTGTTTCATTGACTATGCAAAGGCACTTGACTGTGTGGATCATAACAAACTGTGACCGACTCTGAGAAGAATGGGAATCCCAGAACCCTTGATCATACTAATGAGAAACCTCTACTGGGACTAAGAGGCAGTGGTCACAACGGAGCAAGGAAACACTGCATGGATTAAAATTGGGAAGGGCGTATGTCAGGGATGTCTCCTGTCTCCATACCTTTTCAACCTGTATGCAGAACAGATTATCCGGGAGGCTGGGCTCTATGAGGAGAAATGTGGGGTCAAGATTGGTGGAAGATCTATCAACAATCTGCGGTATGCAGATGATACAACCCTTCTTGCTGAAACTGAGGAGGGCCTGAAGCACTTGCTGCAGAGGGTCAAGTACTGCTGCCTCCAATACGGATTGAGGCTCAATGTCAAGAAGACATAGATTCTCACCAATGGACCAATTGGCAGCATCAGGATGGATGGTGGAGAGATTGAGATTATTTACAGCTTCAGTTTGCTTGGCTCCACAGTCAACACTCTCAGCACCAGTAGTTAGGAAATTAGAAGATGTATTGCCCTGGAAAGTCTGCTGTTAGAGACCTCTCCAAAGTACTAAAGAGCAATGGTGTCTCTTTGGAGACTAAGGTGCATCTGATACAGGCCATGGTCTTTGCTATGACTTGTTATGCATCAGAGAGTTGGACAATGACCAAGGATGAAAGAAGGAGAATTTATGCCTTTGAGCTCTGGTGCTGGAGAAGAGTATTGAGGATACCATGGACTGATAGGAAAACAAACAGATTCATCCTGGAAAGAGTCAAACCAGGCTGCTCCTTAGAGGCAAGGATTCTAAGGCTCCGTCTAACATACTTCGGACATGTTGCAAGGAGGGACAGGTCCTTGGAGAGGGACATCATGCTTGGTATGGTGGAGGGACAGCACAGAAGGGGAAGACCCCCTATGAGGTGGATTGATTCAGTGACGGGGGTTATGGGGAGGGGTGTATTGGAGACGGTGCGGTTGGCACAGGACAGAGCAGAGTTTAGGGATGTTGTACATAAGGTCGCTATGAGTTGCAAGCAACTCGATGGCAAATAACAACAACAGAAAGTTATATAGTGAAACACTCCAAAATTCTCTCAAAACTGAAAGTGTGAATTATACAGAGAGGAACTCCCACCCTTAAAGTCATTTTTAAGATTATTTGAAATGGTCATTCCACAGTGAAGTGATTCAATGTGACAATAGTAAATGGGCCCCTCTGACTCCAACTACTCCTGGGGACCATTTGCCCTAATATCGACTTGTCTATATGTTATTTTACATAATTTCTCCCATTGTCTATTTCTCCCAAGTACACATGTCCCAAGACATGTATAATCAAAGGTCATGCTTCTGAATCAGAATTTGTTTTTCTTGTGTTTTATGGAAAGATTTTCTGACCTGCATCTTACATTTTCTATAATAAACCATCATTCAATAATTTAGGCTCATGGAAACTCTGCTACCTTCAACACATGGCTTTTGAAACCATCCCAAAAATGTTTACCTAGCTAGAAAACAGAGAGTAAAAAAAGTGGAAATGTTCAATATTGCTCCATGTGTCAAATCCAAAATATATAAGAACTATATAAATGCTAGGAACTCTGCTGTAAGATATTACGTTTATCCAAGAGGGGACTAGAAAATGTCCTCTCCAGGCTCCAACATGCTTATAATGAAGATTGTAATTTTAGAAGTCAAAATTTAGTTAGAAAAATGTTAGCTGACACATCTGAAATTTTTAAAACTCAGATAAGATTAACTTTAACTCTTTTGTATCTCTTGGGAAATCTGAAATTGTTATCAATATTTTGGTGAGTTATTCCCAATTTAAATTTCAAGATCCTCTTTTCATTTGCATTCTCATTTCTGTGAGTTCATTAAGACCACAGAAATGAATATGCATACCCAAATGCACTCTCCCCTCACAGGAAGCATGTGTGGATGTAAATAGTAGCCTCTACCATTAGAACATATATGTCATGGTAATTTATAGGTCACATTGCAATCACATAGCAAATAATGCCCCATATACATATGCTAGTCGTGCCGCAGTTTCTCATGGTCTTTATCACTCGCAGGAAACCTCTACTCTCTTACCATCTCACTGGTTTATTGGTCTTCCTCCCTCCTCTCACCTACTTTGTTCCCTTTTTTTCTCCACTTGGAGTAAATTATCAAAATGTCTTTGCTTGTCTCATACAAAATACATTAGTGCTCTCTTTCATGAGCTCCTTCCTCCAAACTCTAGCAGTGAGCTAAGACATTTACCTGAAAATTTTGAAAAGAAACTACTTGAACCTTGCTGCACACAGTTAAAAATCTCGAAGTGTGACACCTCATCCTTCTAACTACTGATTAATTTACTCTAGTCAGTATTAGGTGCTATGGTAGATGCAAAAAGTTTCTTGCTGGTAGGCGACATCAAGTCGACTATGACTCATAGTCCTATGAGTTTGATGAACAACTATGATTCAAAGTTGTATGATTCCTGTAAAGAACAAATCTGAACCTTACCCCATCCTGTGCCATCCTCATGCTCTCTGCCATTCTCATATATGTTATTGCAATTATTGAATCAATCTTATTGAGGATCTTCCTCCTCTTTACGGATTCTCTACTTAGACAAGCATGATGTCTTCTTCCAGTGCCTGGAACCTCCCAGCAATGTGGCCAAAGTCTATGAGATGAAATGAAGTTTCACCATCCTTGCCTCTCAGGAACACTCTAGTTGCACTTATTCATAGACAGATTTGTTTGTTCTTTTGGAAGTACATAGTACATTAAATATGATTTTCCAACATTGCAATTCAAAAGAATAATTCATCAGCCTTTCTTATTTATTGCCCGATGTTTGCATACATATAAAGCACTGGAAAATACTATCTTGATTCATGTAAACCTTCTTCTTTAAAATTACTTTAAACTTTCATGAGGGTTTTTTCCCCCCATTATTTTTTTGTTGGATCTGACTGGTACAGAAAGAGATTGTCCTTCCTTCTCTGGCAGAGCGTCTGATGGATATGAACTGCACACCTCTGTGATTGCAGTGCAGCTTCTTGCCATTAGGCCATACGAGCTTGCCAAGATGATGAACTTTTTATTTTTCCTTGTTATGTGCTGTCAGTCAGATCTGACTGGCACAGGAAGAGATTGCCCCTTCATCTCTAGTGGAGCATCTGGTAGCTTCAAACTGTGCTCCGTCAAGATTGCAGCACAGCTTCTTGCCACTAGGCCACTAAAGCGTCTAAACTTTCATGTTTTGAGCAAGAAACTTGGAGCAAACAACACTGCCACTGTACTTGTTTTCATGGAGCTTTCACTCAACTAAGGGAGACACTCAAAAACAAGCAAATCCATTTCTACAGTAATCACAATGTGTAATAAGTATTATGTTGAAAACTAGTAAAAGATTGAGATTTTAGAGTATTGTAATGAGATCTTATTCTATGGGATACTTAGAAAAGTCTCTTCAAAAGAAAGAAGTAACATTTAAACAAAAGGATATGATAAGGAGTAATGATATCAGTTTGAGAAGTAAGGTGCGTCTGACCCAGACCATAGTCTTTCTCATAATTTGCTATGCATCTGAGAGCTTGACAATGAATAAGGATAACAGAAGAAGAATTGATACCTTTGAGTGGTGGTATTGGAGAAGAGCACTGAATATCCATAGATAGCCGAAAGAACAAACAAATATGTGTTGGAGAAGGTCTAGCCAATTGCTAGGAGGGGAATGTTCCTTGGAGAGTGACATGATGATAGGAAGGGTTGGACTGTCTGCAAAGGAGAAGAAGACCTTTGACCGGATGGATTGACATGGTGACTTCCACAGTGTCAGAAGTGTGAGGATAGACCAGGATAGCACAGAGCTCAGATCTTTTGTACATAAGGTCGACTTGACTGCAGCTAATAACAACAAGATGATAAGAATGGTGTTAAACATGTGAGGAAAGATGTTTCATGCAGAAAGGTAAGTGAAAGCCTAGAGGTGGAGCAGAGGTTGTCATGTTTGTATACTTAAGAAACTTAAGAGTCTGGTCTAACCCTGCCTCCCACAGCCATATTGGTCCATTTTCACTCACAGATGAGGGAGTGGTTTACACGACTTCCCTGACACAGCTCCTGGGACTTGGCAGAACCCTACAGAGAGATCAGCCCACCCCCTTAGGACTGGGGCACTCCCACAACTGAACCCCACCTCCTGCAATCAAATTTGTCCCTTTCCGGTCACAAGTTAGGGCCCTCATGCCAAAATAAAAGGGGGAGGGGAGATCACCAATATCCAAAAATCCTCTCAAGACATCACCTGTAACTAGCACAAGAATGAACTGAAAGATCTGCCACTGGACTGTCTTGTAGAGAGGAGAAGAGAAGTACTTCGGTATTTTATTTTTTTTACATTGGCCTTGAACACTGCTATCTAGCTACATCATGGGGGATTTCTTAAGGTCAAGATAAAGAGGTCAAGAGCTAAGGTTTCTGAAGGGCAAAAGTCATTCCACACCAGGAAAACAAAAAGGGAGTACCAATAAACAGGTCATCACATAACATTGTCATCACCTGTAATGTATATAGTTACAACAGCCTAATATTTACTAAGAAAACTATCACATAATGTCAAAAAGCTACCATCTTCCACAGTCATCATGAAAAAAACCCCAAATAACCCTTATCCTAAAAATTCAGACCCAAGGAATACCTCAGATAGAGAAAACAAGTGGATATGTGTTTACTTGAAATTATTTGAACAGCTACAGAACAAGATGCCAATGACAGAAGAAAAAACGGAAGCCATTAAGAGAACAAATACCTCAGAGACAGTGATTCAGAAGAAATATGTTGGTGAGGAGCAACTCAAATAGATACAGAGAGTATGCAAAAGATGGAAGAAAGAATTGATAATATGCATAAAAGGGTACAAGAACTTAAAAAAAAAAATCTCAAGACAGAGAGGGTACAGCCAAAACAGTACTAGAAATAACAGAAAAGCATGAAAATGCAATCCAGAATATTAAGACCAAAATGACAGATGTGTCCAACACTCTGGTAGCACAAAAAAATAGGACTGAAGAGATGGAACAGGGAGTCAGTGAGTTGGAAAACAAGAGTATCACTAGAAACGTTGTTGTTGTTGTTGTTATGTGCCATCGAGTCGTTTGCTACTCACAGCGACCCCTAAACCCTGCTCTATGCTGTGCCAATCGCACTGCCTTTGACACACCCATCCCGATTACCCCAGTCACTGAATCAATCCATCTCATAGAGGGTCTTCCCCTCTTGCACCGTCCCTCCACCCTCCCAAGCATGATGCCTCTCTCCAAGGACCTATCCCTACTTGCAACAAGCCCAAAGTATGTCAGACAAAGCCCCAGTATCTTTGCCTCCAAGGAGTTGCTTGGTTTAACCCTCTCCAAGACGAATCTGTTTGCTTTCCTAGCAGTCCATGGTATTCCCAATGCTCTTCTCCAGCCCACAGCTCAAAGGCATCAATTCTCCTTCTATCCTCCTTGGTCATTGTCCAACTCTCTGATGCATAACAAGTGATTGCAAAGACCATGGCCTGTATCAGGCGCACCTTAGTCTCCAGAGAGACACCGTTGCTCTTGAGTACTTTAGAGAGGTCATTAACAGCAGACTTTCCCATCACAATATGTTTTTTAATTTCCTGACTGATGGTGCCAAGAGTGTTGTCCATGGAGCCGAGCAAACTGAAGCTGTGAAAAATCTCAATCTCTTCACCATCCATCCTGATGCTACCAATTGGTCCAGTGGTGAGAATCTTTGTCTTCTTGACATTGAGCCTCAGTCCATACTGAAGGCTGCAGTCCTTGACCCTTCGCAGCAAGTGCATGAGGTCCTCCTCAGTTTCAGCAAGCAGGGTTGTGTCATCTGCATAACGTAGATTGTTAATAGATCTTCCACCAATCCTGATGCCACAATTCTCCTCATAGAGCCCAGCCTCTCAGATAATCTGCTCTGCATACAGGTTGAAAAGGTATGGAGACAGGACACATCTCTGGCATACACCCTTCCCAATTTTGAACCATGCAGTGTTACCCTGCTCTGTTCTGATGACTGCTCCTGGTCCAAGTATAGGTTTCGCATTAGCATGATTAAATGTTCTGGAATTCCCATTCTTCTCAGAGTCAGCCACTATTTGTTATGATCCACACAGTCAAACGCCTTTGCGTAGTCAATGTAACACCAGATAGACATTCCTCTGGTATTCCCTGCTTTCATCTAAGATCCGTCTAACATCAGCTACAATATCCCTAGTACTACGACCCTTTCTAAACCCAGCCTGGACTTCTGGCAATTCTCTCCTGATGTGTTGTTCCAGTCGTTTTTGGATAATCTTCAGTAGAATCTTGCTTGCATGTGAAATGAGATGAGATGTAAAGAAAATGAAGAAAATTTTAGAATCATGTGGGATGACATCAAAAGGAACAATATAAGTATGGGTAAAATTCCAGTACAGAAGAGTGACAGGGAAGTCATTGAGAAAGTTGTGGAAGAAGTACTAGAAGAAAACTTCTCAGGTTTTATGAAGAATCGGGAAATTCACATTTAAGAATCACAGGAGACACCAAATAGACTAGGCCCCAAATGAAAAACATTAAGACATATCATAGTCAAATTCTCCAAATGCAAAGATAAGGATAGAATATTAAAAATAGTGTAAGGAAAACAAAGAGTATCTATGAAGGGCAAACAATTATATTAAGTTCTGATTTGTCAGCAGAAACCATGGATAACATAAACAGAAAGTTGAAAGAACGTTGCCAGCCAAGGATCCTATACCCAGCAACGCTCTCCATAGAATATAAAGGAAAAAATACATCTTTTGCAGAAAAAAACCTTAAGGAATTCGTGAAAATAAGACCGAATCTACAAGAAATTTTAAGTGAAGTGCTTCACATGGGGAAGTCTAAAGAAAGTAGATGGACCATAGTAACCAGAAACAACAGAAAAAGAAATGCAGCAAAATGCCAATGGTAAAACATGGCCTGACAACAATCACACTTAATATAAATGAATCAAATGCACCAATGAAAAGAAAATGAGTAGCAGAATGAATAAAAATAATAAACACCAAAGCCCATCAATATTCTGCCTACAAGAGACACATCTAAAAAATGAAGAGAAAGACAGACTCAAAACCAGCGGAGCGGAAAAAATATACCAAGCAAAAGGCAACCACAAAAAAAAGCAGGAGTGACAATGCTAATCTCTGACAAAATAGTATTTAGAATGAAAAGAAAAGGAAGGATATTCCATACTGATTAAAGGCACAATAGATAAGAAAGACATAACTTTGGACATTTATGCACCAAATGATAGAACTACAAAATACATAAAACAGTGGTTAGCAGAAATGAAAAAAGAAATCGACAGTACCTCAGTAGTAGTAGGAGACTTTAACACACCAAATATCACCAAAGTATAAGTCAACTCAAAAGAAACTTAGCAAAGATGCAGAAGATCTAAATTATACAATCAGCCCAACTCTGCCCGTGGATGTATTCAAGGTACTGCACCTAACTATAACTCAATTCACTATCTTTTCAAGTGCACATGGTACACTCTCCAGAGTTAATAATTTATTAGGACAATAAGCAAACCTAAACAGAATAAAAATATTAAATAATAAAAAGTATCTTCTCAGACGACAATACCACAAAAATAAATATTAACCACAGGAGGGTAAATCTTACAAAACCACCCATGTAGAAGCTAAATAATTCTTTGCTAGAAAATTATTGGATTATGAATGAAATAAAACAGTCACTTGAAACAAATGAAAATGAAAATACAACATACTCAAAACTCTGAGATGCAGCTAATGAAGTCCCCAGGAGGTAGTTCATAGCGATAGGCACACATTGAAAGGAAGAAGGGGGGGGGAATCAATGATCTAACTCACCATCTTCATCAACTAGAAAAAGAACAACAATCTAATCCTATAGCCTCTAAAAGAAATTATGAGGACAAGATCTGAAATCAATGAGATAGAGAACAGAAAAACAATTGAAACCATCAATAAGGCCAAGAGCTGGTTTTCTGAAAGGGTCATTAAATTGAGAAACCACTGGCAAACTTACCAAAGGGAGAAAAAAGAGAAGACACAGCTAACGTGATTAAGAAATTATAGAGGTGTTATCACAACAGAATAAGATAAAAATAGATTGATAATATTAGAATACTATGAAAAGTTATACTCTGATAAATTAGAAAGCCTAGAGGAATTGAGCAAACTCCTTGATATTCATGCCCCACTCAGATTGACCTGAATAACTGTAGAACACTTGAACTGACCCATCACAAGAGAAGAAATTAAAAGGGTCGTAAAAGATTTCCCCATAAGAAAAGTCCTGGACCACAGCTGAATTCAACCAAACATTCAAAGAAGATCTAATACCAATTCTACTTAAAATATTTTAAAATAGAGAAAAAGGAGGAACATTTCTAGAGATATTTTATGAAGCAAGAATGACCCTAATACCAAAACCAAAGATATTACCAAGAAAGAAAACTACAGATCAATATCTGTCATGAATAGAATAAAAAAAATTCATAACCAAATGGGATTCACAACATGTATGCCAGGATGGTTCAACAAGAGAAAAACAATCAACATAATTCACCATATTAACGAAGTGAATAACCAGAACCATCTGATCTTAGAAGTTGATGCAGAAAGGCATTTGACAAAATCCAGCATCCCTTCCTTATAAAGATACTCAGAAAATTTAAATAGAAGGAAATTTCCTCAACATAGTGAAATATATGTAAACCCAAGAGCCAACATCATTCTCCAAAGAAAAAGAATAAAAGCATTTTCCTTCTGAACAGGGACCAGACTAGGATGACGACTGTCACTACTTCCATTCAATATTGTATTGGAAGAGTTTGCCAGGGCAATATGACAAGAAAAGGAAATAAAAGGCATTCATATCACCAAAGTCATAGTTAAATTATCACTTAATGTAGATGATTATACAGTGTACACAGAAAAACTCAACTACTCAACAATACCAAAAACAAAACAAAAAAAAAGCACAACCTGTTAGTGTTAGTAGACCAATTTAGTAGAGTGGCAGGATATAAGATAAATATCAATAAATCAGTGGGATTCCTATACAATAACAAAGAGAACTCAGTGAAGTAAACCAAGAAAGCAATAGCACTTACAATGTTTTGGCTGCTATGTGCCATCTAGTTGCTTGCAACTCACAGCGACCTTATGGACAACAGCACTGAAACCACCTCTATCCTGTGCCAACTTGGCCACCTAAGGTCATTATTTCAGTCAGCATATCAATCCATCTCATTGATGATCTACCTCTCATTCTCCATTGCTCCAGCCTTGCAAACATAATGTCCCTCTCCAAGGGCTGGTCTCTCCTTGCAACATGCCCAGAGTATGTCAAACTAAGTGTCAGAATCCTTGCCTCTAAGGGGTAAGCTGGTTTTACCCTCTCTAGTGTGAATCTGTTTGTTTTTCTGAAAGTCCATCATCTAGCCAAAACTGTTCTCCAGCACCACAGCTCAAAGGCATCAATTCTCTATCATCCCTAGCCATTGCCAGCTTTCTGTTACATAGTAAGAAATTGTGAAGACTATGGCCTGAATCAGGCGTATCTTAATCTCCAGACTGACATTGTTGCTCTTCAGTACACTGTAGAAGTCCCTGATAGCTGACTTTTCCACTGCAATTTGTCTCTTGATTTTCAAGCTTCTGGTGTCAAGAGTGTCAATTGTTGAACCAACAAAACTAAAAGTGTTAATAATCCCAATCTCTCCCCCATCCATCATGACGTTTCCAATTGGCCCAGTGGTAAGAATCTTTGTTTTCTTGGTGTTGAGCTTCAGTCCATATTGAAGGCTGCAGTCCTTGATCTTTTGCAGCACGTGCTTCAGGTCCTTCTCAGTTTCAGCAAGCAAGGTTGTGTCATCTGCATTATGCAGATTGTTGATGAGTCTTCCTCCAGTCCTGATGCAACATTCCACCTTATAGAACTCAGCCTCTCTGATGATTTTTTCTGCATATAGATTGAAAAGGTACAGAGACAGAATAAATCCCTGGCTACACCCTTCCCGATTTTGAACTATGCAGGCTCTCCTTGCTCTGTTCAGACACCTGAAGAAAATGAGAACTGAGGTACAAATGAAGACTTGCACACCAATGTTCATAATAGCATTATTCACCATTGCAGTAACATGGAATCAGCTCAAATGTCCAACCACAATCAAATAGATTGAGAAATTATGCTACATTCACATGATGGTGTACTATGCAGCACTCAGGAGCAATAATTTTGTAAATCACTACCTATCTTGATAAGGTCTGGAGAGCATTATGCTAAATGAACTAACTCAATCCCATAAGAGCAAATACTGTATAAGATCATTATTGTAGAAATATATAACTAGTAAAATGTGTATGAGGATCTAAGGCAGGTAGGAGGGGAACAGAGGGATGAGGATAGGGGAGTATTCAAGGGCTGTACAATTTGATAGGTGGAGGGAAATAGTAGTTTAAGGAAATGGGAAAGATCTGAATTTAAAAATAATATATACAAAGTTTGTAAGTAAGCTAGCACAAAATAAAAATTTTATATTTAAAAAAAACCATACAACTAAGGGTCTATCGATATGGCTGAAGCCCTTGTCTCTCTACCAAAGCTCTCCAGCAGGGGACTACATTTTCCTAAACACCTATATTGATGTTGTTGTTGTTGTTAGGTCATTAAGTTGTGTACCACTCACAGTGACTTATCAACAACAGATACGAACTCTGCTCTGGCCTGTGACAGTCTTACCATCCCTGATACACTTGAACCAGTTGCTGATGTCACTGTGCCCATCCGTCTCAATGACGATCTTCCTCTCTTTAGCTGAAACTCCACCCTTTCAAGCAGGATATCTTTTTACAAGGAATAACTTCTTTTAGCAACATATCCAAAACCCGAGAAATGAAACTTTGCCATCCTTGTCTTCAAGGAGCACATGGGCTGGGGGTCACATAATTTAATTGAGATCAAAGGATAATATGCTTCACTTCTATATCAAAGTGATCCTCACTCTCATTACTCCACTGCTTTCTGCTGTTCAAATATCGGCACCCAAGGAGACATTGAAAATTGTCTGATGAAGACAAAAGAGTTTCCATCAGCTAAACCTGGTGCATAAATAATTGTACAGAGCAGAGTTCCTTATTTCATTGTCAACCGAATAAACCATGCAAGTGTATTCACTATCTATTACCGTGAAAACAACAACAACAAACAAACACAACAATAAGCATAAACAACTACTTTAAAACTTAATGGTGTAAATGAACATGTTTAATATTTCACAATTTCTGTGGGTCAACTTGGCTTAACTCAATCTTCTGTTTCAGAGTTCTCAAGAAGGTTAAAATCAAGGATTACTTGCCTCTCTGCTCCTCATAGATTGACAGAGAGCCCTCCCTTCTCATGCAGCCTCATCGCATCCGTAAGATACAATGGTGAAGATCAGGGTAAATGGATTTGACTGTAATGGACGCCTGGTCATCAGAGATGCTTTGAACTCTGGCAAAGTGAATGTTGTTGCTACCTTTTCATTGTCCTCAACTGGAGTCTATATGTTCCAGTATCATATCACCCAGGGGAAGTTAAATGACACTGTCAAGGGTGAGAATGGAAAGCATCCCATCAATGGAAATGTTATCACTGACTTCCAGCAGAGAGATTTCGCCAAAATCAAGTTGGGTGATACTGGTGCTGAGTATGTGCTGAGTCTATTGATGTCACAATCTTGAAGGATGGGTATCACTTGAAAGGTGATACAAAATGGATAACCATCTCTGCTCCTTCTGCTGATGCTCCTATATGTGTGATGGACATGAACCACGAGAAGGATGACAACTCTCATGATTATCAGCAATGCCTTCTGCACCACCAACTGCTTTTACTCCCCTGGCCAAGGTCATCCATTACAACATTGGCGTTGTAGAGGGACTCATGACCACAGTCCATGCCTTCATTGCCACCCTGAAGACTGTGGATGAACACTCTGGTAAGCTGTGGTGTGTTACCATAGACTTGCCTAAAAAACATCATCCTAACATCTACTGGTAATGTCAAGGTTGTGGGCATGGAATGGGAAACTTGCTGGCATAAATTTCTGTGTCTGCATCCTCAAAGCACTGGTTGTGGGTCTGACCTGTCATCTGGAGAAAGCTATCAAATAAGATGACATTAAGAAGGTCTTAAATCCCACAAGGACTGATACTGTATAAAACAATTATTGTACATTGAGTATAAGGATCCAAGGTGGGGAGAGGGGTGAGGAAGAGGGGTGAGGATGGGCACGGGGTGTGTTAATCATAGGGTTGCACAATTCGATGGTTGGGATGTGTGTGAAGGAAATGGGAAGGATCTTTTGTGAAAAACAGTGTATTCAAACTTTGTAAATAAATCAGTATAAAATTTTTAAAAAAGGTAGTAAAATAGGCATCAAAGGGGCCCCTGAAGGGCATCTTGGGATACACTGACAACTAGATTGTTTCTTGTAACTTTAGTAGTGACACTCATTCTTCCTCTTTAGATGTTGGAACTGGCATGTCTCTGAACGACTGCTTTGTCAAACTCATCTCCTGGTACAACAATGAATTTGGCTATAGAAACAGGGTGGGAGACCAGATGATTCACATGGCTTCCAAAGAATAAGAGACCCTTAGATCACAAACCCCAGCAATAACACGAGAGGAGAAAGAAACCTTCAGATGCAGTGGTGTCTTGTTCTACTGGATCTCCTTCCCCTCTCCCCAAGACACACACACACTGAGAATCTCACATCCTTGACACAGTTTCTATCCAGTCCTCCTGAGAAAAGAGTAGAGCTTAGAGAGTCATCTTGTTGTGTACCATCAATAAAGTGCATGTACTCAGGAAAAAAAATTAAATTAAGGATTTCTCTAGGGCTTTAGTTTTATCTGAAGTCTTATCTGAGTATCGATCTGCTCCAAGTTTACTCAAGAGCTATGGGGTATGATTATGCTTCTTAAAGTCTGTTGGATTTGGGGTCTCAGTTCCTGACTGGTAGTTGGTAAGAGACTACATGTAGGTTTTTTGCTAGGTAGGTGTTTACAGCTTAGAAGGGGTCGTGGTACTAGTGATATTGTTGCTGATGTTAGATGGATCTTGGCTGAAAGCAGAGAATACCAGAAGAAAGTCTATCTGTGTTTCATTGATTATGCAAAGGCATTTGACTG
>NW_006399849.1:2709137-2721087 GCF_000299155.1 Elephantulus edwardii | reverse complement strand
TCTATGAGATGGACTGATTCGGTGACTGGGGTAATCGGGATGGGTGTGTCAGAGGCGGTGCGGTTGGCGCAGGATAGAGCAGGGTTTAGGGCTGTTATGCATAGGGTCGCTATGAGTCGGAAACTCATAACACCAACAACAACAGGTGCTTACAGCTTCATCAGAGAAAGTAAACAAACAAACAACAACAACAACAAAGAGACAAAGAGAAAGAACTGGCAAAATATAGATCACTGTTTCATATAATCCAGTCATAGAAGTAACACCTTATAACTTCTAGCATACTTTATTCATCAGATCATGGAAAAGATTAGCAATCTCCTCCTGTTAAGATTCATAGCTTTGGATGCCTGATGGAGGGTTACTATGAATTGGAACCAACTCAAGGGCAGTTAGAAGAATTTATTGTATGGAGTCTCAAGATACTCTAAATTGTTAATGTCCTCAGCTGTTAACCTGAAAACTTCAAGTTTGATATCTGACTAAGAGATACTTCAAAAGAATTTTGTGATTCACTTCCAAAAAACAGCCATTCAAGGCTCTGTGGAGCACACACCAAGTCACCAGGAGTTGCAATCAATTTAATAGAACTGTTTGTGGTGACAAATTTATTAGATGCAAGGCACTAAATCCATCTCATAACCAAGAAAAAGGGATTATAGTCACGTTCAATGTTGCCTTCTGCTATAAGACACAAACCTCTATTATCCCAAACCACTGAAACTTGGAGTGCTATCTGTCAGAGCAGTTAGCATTACCTTAAATAACACAGATGGAAAGCTGAATCACGTGTTTCTGGTAATATAAGGTCAGAGCAGGCCAGGTCACGGAGTGCCTTCTCAACCCTGGCATTTTCTCTAAGTGCAATGTGAGCTCATTAAAGGACCATAAGCACGAAGGAGAAGGAATCCAATTTTTGTTTTAAGCTTATCCTTGCTGCACTCTATAATGCACTAGAGGGGAATGAATAGAAGCAGGGAGACCTGCCGAAAGGCTCTTGTTATCTGATGCAGTGCAGGGTGATAAAGAAAAGGGTGGCATAAGCCCACCCACTGCTGAGCAGTGGCAACAACTGGGGTAGCAGATTCTACTGTTTACTAAGTGCCTATTCCACATTCCAGGCACTCAGCTAGGTGTTTTATACACATCATCTCCTCCAATCATCCAACACACATAGATCACTACACCCATTTAAAATATAAGAAAACCAAGATTCAGTGAGTGAACTACCTAAGATCATATATCCAGTAAATAGAAGCAATAGCTGGCCAGTTCATCAGGAGCATAATTTTTCAAACAACTTAATGGAAATGAAAAAATAAAAAGAAGAAGAAGAAGAATAGTAGCTGTAACAAAGAGTCAAGTTCAATGCTTCAGTTCCCAAACTACATTTTGCTGATTGTCAAAGCAAATTCATTAACTCAAATACATTTTCCTTACGTATTAAAATTACATTTGCAATCTGCGAGAGGCCTTTCTTTTTGCTAATGCATGGCAATTATGTCTTTACACTGCAACTGCAAATCTGGTATTCCATTTCCCCCGTTTGTTTCCTTCCATAAGCACACTTTTACAGCCAATTGTTAACGGATTAACAACTTTGGGTGAAATCCATCAGTCTGCTCTGCTTTGCCTCCATAGCTGATGGAGTCTGTTGACAAGGACAGAGCACAGAGGAGCTGGCTCTAACTTTAGCGGACCAAATGGAGCGTTATGTCCCTTGATAAACATTTATTGCGGTCCTGCTCTGCTCCAGACACTTTGCTGTGCAATTCAGACTCTGCCTCATCAGCATCAAAGTCTTTCTGATTTTTCTGAGTTACCAGAATATAGAGGAAACCTATTAGAAAATTGATGCATCTAGATAGCAAAATATTTAGTCTCCAGAACATTTAAAGCATATAAAAAAACCTTCTTTTTTGTAACCTATAGTTAACTACAAGTCATTCAGAGTTGCAGTTATTTGGCAGTAAGAATTAATTGATAATCCCCAGAATTTAAACTTCTCTATCTCTTGTAAATTTTGTACATCCATATTCCAAATTCTGGAAGAATAGGTGCTCAGAAGAAAGTATGTGCTTAGTTTTTCACCAAGTATGAAGGAGAGGTGGGTATGTATGTATGTATGTATGTATATCTATATCATCTATATCTATATCATCTATCTCTATCTCTATCTATCTATAATCTATGTCTATCCATAAAATATATATGAGTGATTGTATGAAATACTATGTAAATGAAAGATTGTATAAAATACAATGTATGTGAATGAACTATACATATTCCTCTATTGTTCACAGGGTTTTCAGAGGTCTGTTATTTAAGAAGTGGATAGCTAATCCTTCTTCCTAATCTGTCTTAATGTGGGAGCTCTATTAAACATGTCCACCATGGGTTACCCTTGTGGCATTTGATACACCAGTGGCATAGCTTTCAGTATCACAAAAATCCACAAATTACCTCAGTACAGCAAACTGACAGTTAAGGGCTTTACCATTTAGAACAATCTTCTCAGAATCTTCTAATTCAGGCCATGGTCATTCCAGTCACTTGTTATACATCTGAGAGGTGGACAATGAAAAAGGATGACAGAAGAATTGATGTCTTAGAGCTGTGGTGTTGGAGAAGAGCACTGAACATCCCATGTTCAGCCAGAAGAACAAACAAATATATCTTAGAAAGGATGAGGCCAGAGTGCTCTTTGGAGGCAAGAGTGACACTTTGGGCTTGTTGCTTGGAGGAGCTATTTCTTGGAGAGGGACATGATGTTTAGAAAGATGGAGGTAAGCAAAGGAGATGAAGACCCTTTACCAAGTGAACTGATACAGTGACTGTTGCAATGGGCTCTAGTGCGTCAGGAGATGTGAGGATGTCACAGGATATGACAGGGTTCATAGGGTTAATATGAGTTATACTTGACGCAACGGCACTTAACAACAACATGTGAATGAAGCGCCATGTAATCAAATTATTATATTTTTTAAAACCCACCAAATTTTTACTTTTATAATATAAATGAATTAAAAATGTGATGCATTAAAAGAAAAACAATACAAAGACATTGATCAAACTAAGGTTTCCATCCTCTTGAGACTCTTTAATTTACATTTCATTTGAGCCACAAGTTATTACAAAAAAGAAAATATGCAAGAATGAAACAACAAAACCCTAGGGAAGCAACTAGCTGACCTGCATTTAACCCCAGTTGCAAGAGGTGAGTAAAGGTAGAAGGTGCAGAAGGGACTTGGGAGGGGCTAGACAGAGTGAGTAGCAGAAGGCAGCCATAGAGAAGTGATTTAGATGTAATTTGTAAAAGAGAAATACAAGTTTATTTTCTCTTCATAAAATTTACCCTGTAACTGCAGTTTTGTAGGAAGAAGCAGTCACAGACAGTGGCATTTTAAAGAAGGCATTTTGCCCACGGCACCAAGAGAACACATTTGTTTTCAGAAGGCAATTCATGTAGAGCTCCACTTCTAACTTTTCAGCACTGAAGGAATTGTACAACACCCACAGGAAGAGGAAAAGCTACAAAGTGAAATGCAAATGATGAAGTCTGTATATTTCAAAAGGGAAGGTCCCTGAACAATAAAGATTGACTTTCTGAAATTATGAGTACAATGAGTTGTGTTATCTTGAGATAATTATTGTTATTCATTATTATCCAGTAGCCTCAATGGTAAGGCCCGCTGCCAACCCAAAGGCACATGGTTCAAATCTGCCAGCTGCTATGAGAGAAAAAGATGAGCAATCTCCTCTCATGTGATTAACTGTCTCTAGGTGGTCAGCTATTAGTCAGTTCAAACTCAATGATACATAACAAAAAGGTCCTGACTCATGGCAACCTCATATAAAACAAAATAATGTAATGTCCAGCCTGATGCATCCTCATGACCTGCAGATCTTATCATCATGATATGTAGGGTTTTCCACTAAGAAGGCAAGAATTCTATCACTGAACCACCACTGACACCTCTTGGGATTATTATAATACTTTAATACAAAGAAATGGCTTGTCTGGTGGGGACCAGTGTGGATCAGCATTGGAGACAAGCAATGCATAGCAGCTTGCCAAAAAGCGTTTAAGAGCAATGGATAACCATAAAGAGAAACTCTGTGTTATCTGTGATAAGCACATTTGTGGAGCAGAGGTCCAAATGAGCAACAGACATGAGCCACAACATTTGGATCTTGGAGGCTGGAGGGAAGGAAGGAAGGAAGGAAGGAAGGAAGGAAGGAAGGAAGGAAGGAAGGAAGGAAGGAAGGAAGGAAGGAGACATTCTAAACACAGATGAACTAGTGAGACTAAATTCAGTCTTGGGCATATAAACTGGACCCTAAGCAATACTTCATTCTAAAACTCTTGCTCCAGAAAATCCTTCAGGAATGAACACATAACCAGATTGTTCAGGATTATGTTCTTTATATTGAAGAGAAGATCTCTATATTATGAAACTTGAACCTAAAAATATGTAGTTTGAAGCTGCTAAATCATTTTGTCACAAAGAGAAGATAACATCTCCAGAAGTGGAGTAAATAGAGAAAAATCAGAATAAAGAAACCAGAGGAAGAAGAACGGATCCCAGTGCCTGACTTGGTTGCTATATCTAGTCATTTCTCTAGATCTATCCAACACAGGAGCCAGTAGCAATATATAGGTAACTGATATCTTATGTACTTTAATAACTTATATTTATTTTTTTATCTCTTGTATAAAAGTGTTCTGGTGGCAAAATCTATAAGGAGTTGCACTGATAGCATAAAAGTCACACTTCTCTTTCTGTTCAAGTCCACCAGCACCTCTGAGGGAGAAAGGTGAAAAATCTAAGAGATTCACAGCTTCAGAAACTCTATGGAGTGTCATCTGTGAGTTGGTTCCAATTCATTAAAGGTAATGTGTTTTAGTTTTATGTATCTAATATACTGTTGTTATGTGCCATCGAGTAGTCTACAATGCATAGCAAACTTACATGTATGAAAGCTCTGAACCTTGCCCTATCTTGAGCCCGTCTCACTGACTTAGACACACCTACCCACGTGCCCTCATTTACTGTGTCGATCCATCTCATCCAGAGCCTTCCAAGCATGATGTCCTTCTCTAAGGACTGATCCCTGCCGGCCACATCTCCTGAAGACATAAGATAGAACTTCAAAATTCTTACCTCTAAGGAAAAACTTGGTTTCACCCTCTCTAAGAGGTTTGTTTCTTGTTTGTTTTCTTGGTGGTCCATGTTATGGTCAATACTCTTTTCTAGCACCATAACTCAAAGGCATCAATTCCTCTATGTCCAGCTCTCTGATGCATAGCAAGTAGTTGCAAAGACTTAACCCTAACTGGATCAGGCACACCTTAGTCTACAGACTAACATCGTTGTTCATTAGCACTTCGGAGAAGTCTCTGACAGCACACATACCGAATGTAATTTGTCTTTTGATTTCCTGACTCCTGGTGCCAAAAGTGTTGATTGTGGAGCTGAGCAAGTTGAACTTGTTAATAACCTCAATCTCTTCTCCATCCATTGTTGTGCTGCCAATTGGCCTAGTGTTGAGAATCTTTGTCTTCTTGATGTGGAGCTTCAATCTGTATTAAAGACTACAGTCCTCATGTATATCTAATATATAAGGTCCCTGGCAGCAGATTATCCAATTTCAATCTGTCTTTTAATTTCCTGAGTGCTGACGCCAAGAGTGTTGATTGTGGAATTAAGCAAGCTTAAGTTAACAATCTCAATCTCTTCTCCATCTAGCATGGTGTGGCAAACTGGCCCAATGGTGAGAATCTGTCTCTTTGATGTTGAGCTTCAATCTATATTGAAAACCACAGTACTTGACCTTCTGCAGCAAATACTTCAGGTCCTCCTCAGTTTCAGCAAGCAAGATAGTGTCATCTGCATAACTCAGATTGTTGATGAATCTCCCTCCAATCCAGTCCAGTCTCCCAAATTATTTGTTTCACATACAGAATGAAAAAGTATGGAAACAGGACACATCCTTGGTGGATAACTTTCTTATTTTGAAACATGCAGTATTTGCTTGCTCTCTTCTGATGACTACTTTCTGGTCAAAGTATAGATTTTGCATAAGTACAATCAAATGTTCTTGGATCTCCATTTTTCCCAAGGCTAGCCACAATTTGTCATGATCTACACAGTCAAATGTCTTTGTAAAGCCAATGAAACACAGGCAAACATTCCTCTGGTCCTCTCTGCTTTCATCAGGATCTATCTGACATTGGATATGATGTTAGTGCCACAGCCTATACTAAACCCAGCTTGTAGTTCTTGCAATTCTCTGTCAAGGTACTGCTTCAGTTGTCTTGGGATGATTAATTTTATTTTAAAGCTTTTTTAAAAAATTGTATTTAATTTTATTATTTTGTGTGTGTCTGTATCGTCAAATCAGATCTGACTGGCACAGGAGGAGATTGCCCCTTCTTCTCCGGCAGAGCATCTGGTGTATTTGAACTGCATAATGTCTGGGATTGCAGTGCAGCTTCTTGCCACTAGGCCACCTGAGCTCTCCTAGTTTTGGGATGATTTTTAGCAGGATTTTGCTTCATTTGAGTTAATGATTTTTTTTTTTGTAATTTCCATACTCTTTTGATTCACCTTGTTATAGAATGGGAATAAATATAGATCTCTTCCAGTTAGTTGGCCAGGTAGTTGTTCTACAGGTTCTGTTCCTATTGCTAATTGCAATGTAGTTGTTGTTCTTGTTATGTACCATTGGGTCAGAATGAACTCATAGCTGACCTGCTGGTGGGTTTTCAGAGGCAGTTAATTGCATGGAAGGAGATTGCCCAACTTCCTCTCAGAGTGGTAGGTGCACTTGAACTGCTTGCTTTTGGGACTGCAGTGCAACTTCTTGGCACTAGGCGACCAGACCTCCCTAGCTATGTTATTTTTATCTTGATTCTTCCCAAGTTGATCCTCTATTGACTTGTTCATTGCAGTGTTCTTTGTTCATTCCCTTTCTGTATCCACCTCCATCTTCATCCCTCATTTATTCTCCTATTTTCCCAGTTGCAGCCTTACACACTATTTGGCCTTTTGAGACTGAATGATTTCACTCAACATTATGTTTTCTAGACTCTCTCATGTTGTGTCATACTTTAGGAATACTTGTTTGTTCTTTAGTGCAGCATAGTGTGAAAATACTACAGCTTTTCTTTCCATTTGTTTGTTGATAAGCATTTGGGTTGTTTCCATTTCTTTGCTGTTGAGAATAATCTAATTAAGAAGATAGGTGCACATGTCTCTATATGTAGCTTAGCTCTGACAAAGAAACAAAACCTATTAAATGTGGCAATCACAACCTATTCCACAAATGATAATGGAAAAACTGGACATCTTCCTGGAGAGAGCTGGAATGTGATCCACATCTCACACAATAAAACCACCATAATTGAAGCAGGATGAGCATGCAAGAAGCATGAGAGCAGGAAAAGAATGGATAGATAATTAATATATACTGGAATAGGTAAATGAAAGAAATCATCTGAAAAGAATGGATGATGAGACATTATATGTATGGCAATTCAAAATCTAGAACATGACATGCATTACAAAGTGAATCAGATGAGGGAGAGGGAGGAAAATATGTATTGACGAATGAATGAATGAGAATCCATCATTTCTGTAAACTTTCACAAAAATCACAATTTTAAAAAATTTAAAAACAAAATCACCTCAAGGTAGATTAGAGACTTAGGGCTAACATCAATAAAAGCTCATCAAGTTCATGAGAGACAAAATGGGAACAAACCTAGAAATCCTAGCCTATGGCATTTATCATTGTTGTGATTGTGTGTCATTCTCATATGAGCCTACTCATAGCTGACCTTACAGTGGGTTTTCAGAGGCAGTAACCTACAAGGGAAGAGATTGGCCAGTCCTCTCCGGTGGAGCATATGGCATATTGAAATAGGTTTTCAAATACAGGCAAAAGTGCAGAACCAGGAGAAGATAAAATCAACAAAGGACATCTGCTAAAAAACAAAGTCCTATGTGTTCACCAGAAACTTCTTCTGTTTTAACAAAAAGAAACCCACAGAATTAGTATGTGGAAGGAGGTAATTAAGAAATTATAAAAGATTCAGGGGAGATCTGAAGAGATAGTGTAATAGTGGGCATAGATCAGTTGTGACTAATTTTAGAAGACACAGTATATGGGAATGATTGTATGGAAAAATTGTGAATTAAAAATCCCCAAAATTTTAAGCCTTTAAAATTAAAATGTAAAAAAAGTATTTTTTTTTAAAAAAAGAATAAACAAACAAAAAAGCTCACAGACTGGAAGGAAAGCATGATAACCCAATTATAAAATGGGCAAAAGACATGAAAAGACTCTTCACAAAGGAGAACATTCAGATGACCAACAAACACATGAAGAAATGTTCAAAATCACTGGCAATCAGAGAGATTCAAATAAAAACAATGAGATACCATCTTATTCCAGGAGCAGTAGCAAATTTTAACAGGCCAGTACAAAAGAAATGTTGGAGAGGATATGGAGTGATTGAAACTCTCATGCACTGCGGTAGGGATTGTAAAATGGTAAAACCACTGTGGAAAACAGTTTGATATTTCCTTGAAAATCTTAAATTAAAAGCCTGTATGATCCAGCAACTCTATCACTGTAAATATATCCCTAGGAAATGAAAGCTAAGCTACAAGCAGAAATATTGTTACTTTTGTTCTTATTCAAAAAAATTACAAGTTGTGGCATTCATTGAGAAGAATGGTTTTCAAGGTTTGGAATTGGGAAGAGAGTGAGTCAGGGTTGTATTGTCTCTCCATAGGTGTTCAATCTATATGCTAAAAAATCATCCAAGAAGCTGGACTCTTTGAAGAGGAGTATGACATCAAAATTAGAGGGAGGCTTATCAATAACCTGTGTTATGCAGATGACACAACCTTACTTGCTGAAAGTGAGGAGAACTCAAAGCATTTGTAGCAGAAGGTCAAGGAATGCAGCCTTCATTATGGCTTGCATGTCAATATATAGAAAACCAAGATTTGTACCACTAAACCAACAGGCAGTGTCATGATGGATGGAGAAGAATTTGAAACTGTCAACATCTTTATCTTGCTTGGATCCACAATTAACACCTTTGGTGTGAGCAGCCAGGAAATAAGAAGACAGATTGCACTGGGAAAATCTGCAGTTAGGGATCTTTCCAAATTATTGAGGAGTAGTGATGTAACTTTAAGGACTAAAGTGTATCTAATTCAGGCCATAGTCTTTCCAATTACTAGCTATACATGTGAGACCTGTACAATGAATAGGGATGATAGAAAAATGATTGACTCCTTTGAACTCACTGAACACCCCATGGACAACCAAGAGAACGAACAAATATATCTTAGAGATGGTCCAGCTAGAGTGCTCTTTGGAGGTAGGAATGATGAGGCTTTGCCTCACATACTTTGGACATGTTGCAAGGAGGTGCTATCCCTTGGAGAGGGACACGTTGGGAAAGATGGAGAGTCAGCAAAGAAGAGGAAGATTCTCAACCAGGTGGATTGACATGATGACTGCTGCAATGGGCCTTTGTGTGTTAGGAAGTGTGAGGATGGTGCAGGACAGAACAGGGTCCAGATCTTTTGTTCATAGGGTCGCTATGAGTCATGGTCGACATGATGGCACCTAACAACAACATGTTCTTATTATCACCTATGATGTGTTCGACTTGGTAATGAAAATGAAGCTGGAAATAGAATGATAGAATTTTGCACAAAGATTTATTCATTGAAAATACCTTTTGTAAGAAACACAATAGAAGGATAGGGCAGGCTTTCAAGCTATTGTACATTGGATCACTATGAGTCCCTGACAATGGCACATAACAATGAGTGTGATTAAGGAATTTGCAGAAGTTACAAGACAAGAGCACTCTGGAAAAATTAAATCATTGTGGCTTATAGAAAGAAACATCAGACTTTTTACAGGAATATCAAATGAGATAGTCCATGTGTAGCACAACCCACCATATATGTCACATGATTCTCATCTTTCTTAAGATGAGTTATTTCTTGGACAAAGTGTGGGCAACGTGTTCATTGAAGGCAATGATGATAAAGCTTCATCTCACATTCTTTGGACATGTTTTTATGAGAGGTTATCTATTGGAGAGGGATATCACTCTTGGAAAGGCTGAAGGTCAGCAAAAGAAAGGAAGATCCTCAATGAGATAAATTGACACAGTGGCTGGTGCAATGGACTTGAGCATGTCAGAAATAATGAGTGTGGTGTAGGATAGGAAAGGGTTCAAATTTGTTGTTCACAGAGTCACTGTGAGCTGTATTCAGCTTAATGGCACCTAACAACAACAACAACAACAGGTATCTTTCTGATATTCTCTACTTTCAGCCAAGGTCCACCTGACATCAGCAATGATTTCCCTTATGCCATGTCCCCTTCTGAATCTAGCTTAAATTTCTGACAATGCCATGTCAATGTATTATTCTAATTACTTTTAAATAATCTTCAGGAAGATATTCTTTGCATTTTATATTAATGATGTTGTTTGTTGTTGTGTACCATTGAGTCAGAATCGACTCATAGCTGACCATCTGGCAGGTTTTCAGAGGCAATTAATCTCATGGGAAGAGATTGCCCATCCTTCTAGTGCAAAGCAGCTAGTGGATTTGAACTGCATGCCTTAGAGATTGTAGTGCAGCTTCTTGTCACGAGGCCACCAGTGCTGCTTATATTGTTTGATAATCTCCACAATCTGTTTGACCACCATTTTTTGGAATGGGAACAAATGTGGATCTCTCTCAGTCAGTTGACCAGGTCTTGTATATTGATTGGTAGAGACTAGTGAGAACGCCAAAGATTGCGCCTGTTGAAACAGATCAAAATACATTAATAATAATCATTATTGGAATGCAATACTGGAATGCAAAAGTTGGAAATAAAGAAAAAGGAGCGATCATTGGAAAATGTGGCCTTGGTGAAAGAAATTAGGCTGAAGATTGCCTGATAGAATTATGTACAATGAATGATCTATTCATTCTAAATACTTTAAAAAAAACCCAACACAACAGAAATTATATGCATGGATTTCACCTGATATATCACACAACAATAAAATTGACTATGTCTGTGGAAAGAGACATTGGAGAAGTTCAATATCAGCAGTCAAAACAAAGCTAGGGGTTGACTACTCATATGCAATTTCAAATTTAAGCTGAAGAAAACTATAGTAAATCCACAAGAACTAGAATATGTCAAAACAAAGCCAGGGGTTAACTACTCATATGCCATTTCAAATTTAAGCTGAAGAAAACTAAAGCAAATCCACAAGAACCAAAATATGACCTTGAGTGCAATTGAAGTGAATTTTAAACTATCTTAAGGACAGACCTGATGCATTGGACTCTAATGAACAAAAGTCAGACAAGTTGTGGAATGGCATCAAAGACATCATCCATAAAGAAAGTAAAAGGGCACTACAAAGAGGAAAAAGACCAAAATGGTAGTCAGAAGGGACTCTAAAATTTGCATTGGAACAAAAAGAAACAAACAAACAAAAAAAAAAAGGATAATGAATTATGAGTAAGAGAGCTAAATAGAATGTTACAAAGCACACTTCAAAAAGGCAAAGTAAAGCATAATAATGGAATTTTTGGGAAGCTGGAATTTGGCAAGCAAAAGGGAAGAACACGATCAACATTTCTTAAGCTGAAAGAACAGAAGAACAAATTCAAGCCTCAAATTGAAATACTGAAGGATTCTGTAGGGGGAAAAAAACCTTGAATGATGCAGGAAGCATCAAAAGAAGATGGAAAGAATATAGTCTCACTATACCAAAGAGAATCTGTTCATTAGATTAGAACAGCACATCACCAGAGAACTGCCGGAAGTCCAGGCTGGGTTTAGAAGGGGTTGTGGTACTAGGGATATTGTTGCTGATGTTAGATGGATCTTGGCTGAAAGCAGA
>NW_006399849.1:2701114-2707577 GCF_000299155.1 Elephantulus edwardii | reverse complement strand
AAATGACTCAACAACATAACAACAACATACCAAAAAGAGACATACTTTCTCCACACCTAATCAATCTGTGCTTAAAGAATCATCACAGAAAATAGACTTTGCGAAGAAGAGTATGGCATCAAGATTTGAGGAAGACTCATCAACACCTTGCATCATGCATATGATACAGGCTTGAGCTTGTTCCAGAGGATTAAGTACTATAGCCTTCAATATGGTTTACTTCTCAATACTAAGAAAGTGAAAATCCTTACCATAGGGCCAATAGATAGAGAAAATATTGTAATTGTCAATTATTTCATCTTGCTCTAGATCTACAGTTTTGATCTACAACCAACACCCTTGATAGGTATCAGCACCATGAGGTGAGAAGAAGTATGTTGTTGTTGTTATTAGGTGTCTTCAAGTCGAGTATGATTCATAGTGACTCTGTGAACAAAATATCTGAAAGCTGCTCTATCCTATGTCATCCTCACACTTCCTGACACACAAGAGCTCATTGCAGCAGTCACTGTGCCAATTCACCTGGTTGTGGGTCTTTCTCTCCTTCGCTAACCTTCCACCCTTCCCAGCATCATGTTCCTTTCCAAGGAATAGCCCCTCCTAGTAACATATCCAAAGTGTGTGAGGTAAAGCCTCATCATTCTTACCTCCAAAGAGCATTCCAGTTGTATTCTCTCCAAGATATATCTGTTTGTTCTCTTCACAGCCCATGGGATGTTCAGTGCTCTTCTCCAACACCGCAGGTCAAAGTTGTCGATGTTTTTATGTCATCCTTACTTATTATCCAGCACTCAGATTCATAGAAAGTGATTGGAAAGACTATGCTCAGAATCTAACACAGCTTAGGCCTCAAAATGACATCCTTACTCCTCGATATTACATGGACATTGCTTTAACAGCAAAGCTTTATATGATTGTTAAAAGAGCAAAAGGTAACCTATACAATGACCAATCTTTATGTGAAATGTCAGAGTAAATCATCATAATACACTGAAATAACTCATCATTCTAACCACCCTGAAATCAATCCTCTCCTTTCAGAGTAAAATTTTGCATAAGAAGAAAAATCATTCAACTGCTATTGAGGAAACACCAATTTAGCAACCCTCCATTGGGTTTTGGAGACTATAAATATCAAGAGAAGTGTGACGTCTCACCTTTCTTTTTTATTTTCCTCTCTCCCTCTCCTTCTCTCCTCCACCCTCCCCACTCCCCCCTCCTCGTCCACTTTGTAAAACACCTCTAATTCTAGATTGTTGTCACAAATATAATACCTAAAGATGGAATTGAACTGCCATTCTTTTGGTTAGCATAACCCACTATGCCAGTAGGGCTCCTTTGGAACAAGTATACAAAAAGAAATGGAACTCTTTACAGAGTCATGAACTCTCACATTGACACTTTTCTAATAATTTTAAACTTCATAAAACAGTGATATTCTTGGAGGATTAATTTTTTTTATATTCTTTGATACTTGCAACCCTTCTGGGTGCTTTTGAGTTTTCATTGCCTTATCTACTTTGTAAGCTGAAATCTGTGATCAGGTTTTCTCTTTCTAATATTGCCATTTATTTTGTAATTCTCTTGGTTATTTGAACTATCACTCTGATAAACATGTTGTTGAAAAAACATGCCGTTGAATCCCTTGTGACTCATAGTGACCGTATGTACAGCAGCTCTGAAGCCTGCCCTGTTCTGAGCCAGTCTCACTGATTCTGACACATCTAGTCCATTACTCCAGTTACAGTATCAATCCATCTCAACTAGGGTCTTCCTCTTCTTTGCTATGCCTCCACCCTTCTGAGCATGATCCAAGGACTGGTCCATCCTGGTCACATACATATTGTTGTTGTTGTTGTTGTTATGTGCTTGCGACTCATGGGGACCCTATGTACAACAGCCCTAAACTCTACTCTATCCTGTACCAATCTCACTGCCTCTGACACACCCATCCTGAGTACCCCAGTCACTGAATTAATCCATCTTATAGAGGGTCTACCTTCTGCGCCGTCCCTCCACTGTCCCAAGAATGATGTCCCTCTCCAAGGACCTCTTCCTCCTTACAACATGTCCAAAGTATGTCAGACAAAGCCTCAGAATCCTTGCCTCCAAGGAGCAGCCTGGTTTAACCCTCTCTATGATGAATCTGTTTTCTTGGCAGTCCAGCGTACATTCTATACTCTTCTCCAGCACCACAGCTCAAAGGCATCAATTCTCCTTCTGTCCTCCTTAGTCATTATCCAACTCTCTGATCCATAACAAGTGATTGGAATGACCATAGCCAGTATCAGACTCACCCTAGTCTCCAGAGTGACACCATTGCTCTTCAGTACCCTGGAGAGGTCCCTAACAGCAGACTTTCCCCATCGCATTATGTTTGTTTGGTGGATTTTTTTTTTTTTAATTTCCTGGCTACTGGTGCCAAGAGTGTTGACCGTGGAGGCAAGCAAACTAAAGTTGTTAACAATCTCAATCTTTTCATCATCCATCCTGATGCTGCCAATTGGCCCAGTGGTGAGAATCTTTGTCTTCTTGACATTGAGCTTCAACCCATACTGAAGGCTGCAGTCATTGACCCTCTGTAGCAAGCATTTCAGGTCCTCCTCAGTTTCAGCAAGCAGGGTTGTGTTACCTGCATAACGCAGATTGTTAATAGATCTTCCACCAATCCTGACGCCACACTTCTCCTCATAGAGCCCAGCCTCCTGAATAATCTGTTCTGCATGCAGGTTGAAAAGGTGTGGAGATAGGATGCCTATCCCTGGCATACACCTTTCCCAATTTTGAACTATACAGTATTTCCTTGCTCTGTTCTGATGACTGCCTCTTGGTCCAAGTATAGGTTTCGCATTAGAACAATCAAGTGTTCTGGGATTTCCATTCTTCTCAGAGTCAGCCACAGTGTGTTATGATCCACACAGTCAAATGCCTTTGCGTAATAAATGAAACACAGATAGACATTCTTCTGGTATTCCCTGCTATAATAACATCTTCTGCTCTTTATTTGAATCAAACTGGCAGAAAATAAAGTATTAGCCTAAGCTGCAGGTAGGAGATAAACATTAGAAGTTAAGAACTAGAAAACATGAACTTGTAACTGTTAGAACCAATACTTCATCTTGGTACTAAGAATAAGCCACAAAGCGCTCTGAGTCTTACTAACCCTTTGTGGAAAAGGATAATGGTGCAGACTTCACAGACCTCGGCTGAGTAAGTCCACCTTGTAAGTTATTGCTGAATACGTGCAGTAATTAAATCATCAGATGGCTTCCTGATTCAATCAAAGTGATGCTGGCATGAAGCTCAAGGCTGAGATTGAATCCCCTTGCACACTGAGTGCCAGCAACTCTATACCTTCCTTTGACATCCTAAAGAAGTTTGCTTAGGTGTGTGCATTGGAGCAAATTTAATGGTAAGTTCTTGCTTTGTTGAGGTCCAGGTGAAGGTAGAAAACCCACACCCATGAAATAACTTAGCTTGTAGCAGATAATTTTCTTCCTTTGATCAATCCATAGGCAAACAATGTTTCAAATAGGATGCGATAGAATCAATTATGAAACCAATATCTTGAATTTTAAAAATAACAAGAATGGATTACGTTTATAATGAGAGCTAATAAGTGATTGGAATTCTCTGTAATCACTTGATAATATTAACGGCGGAAAAGACATCCATGTTCATGAATAACTGCTTTATCTCTTAAAAGTTGACATTTATGATAACACCCCAGCAGGACTTCCAGCTTTCCAGTCTTTATACATATGTATGCATTCTGCTTCCTGAGTAGTGGGTTCAACTTCTATTTCAAGAACCTTTCTGTGCTGACAGTTCTTTGTTACCTGAACTACAAGATACCTCTTTCCTCCCTGGATAAGTGGGCCTGTTTACTCGTATATTCCTGTAATTTCCCAGCAATCAGCAAGATCCAGCTCTCTAGCTAACGATGGCTGTATTTTTTATTTGCTGGGCAGCCAGGCAGTATTTATCAATTTCCCTGCTGCTTGCTTTTAAGTGATCACTGATCTGTAATTCCTCTTTAGTTTATCACTCAGGTCTTTTTTCTAACATGACTATTTATGGGGGAATATGGACGTTGGCTGGCCTTGGTTCGTTATAGCAACAGTTCATTTGAAGTGCCCCATTGTTATAAATATATTTCAATCTCAACTCATCACAAGGTGGAAATAAATGGAATAATGAAGTCTCTCTATGGCTTTTCAGTTACATGAGGTTGCCTTATCTGTGCCTTATTCTCCCTGCCACTCTGCAAGTAAACTCCCACCTAATAAGACACCCAAGGAACAGTTCCTGCCTTTTGCTGAGATGCTGAACATTGGAGTGAAAAGCATCCAGTGGGGATGACTCAGAAATGGCTGAAATGTCTACTGGGTCTGTACTCAAATACAAAAATTAAATTTCAGGGCTGCAAAAACAAACATTTATAAGATTTCTCAAATACTCTTTGTCTTTATTCCCAAATACAATTTGCATTTGCTAAGTTTCTTTGTGGTTTCTTTGGCTTTTATTTTTTTCCCCCAAACATCTTGACATTTGAATCTCAGGAGAGTCTATTAGGTGTTCCTTAATAAATTATTCTAAATCTTGTCAATTTCTCATTTTCAAGGTGCTTTCCTTAACAAAAGAGCTCTGAATTGTAAGTCCCTTTCGAGGTATTTATTGGGAGATACTGCTTTGTGACTTTCATGGCCATTATTTTGGCAGAACAGTTGTGAAAATAAACTTAGTTTCTAGAGTGTTTAAACACAAGAATGTACTCAGGCTAACTTTCCACCTAAAACCATCCAAAATATACTCTGAGGATACAGAAGAATCATTTTGTTTAGAAAATCAATCTTTAATTCTGCTATTTTTTTTCCTGGGTAGACTAAACAAATAAGTCACCACAGGCACCGTGCTTTCTTCCCCCTCTATTTCTTTCTCTTGGGATGAAATATGAAATAATCTACAAAGTAATTTGATCCAGCAATTAAAAACAAGGACATGAATTACACTAACAACTGTCACATAGAAAGAATTAATTCCCTCGTAACACTGCTTGATGTTACAGACCTGGGTGATTACGAACAGATTGTCGTTGGAAAAATGCCAAAGCAATTCCGGTATCTCCCAAATACAGGGTTAAGCTTCAACTTGGAAACAGGGAACATTTTTCCCCCCCACTATCCACAGGAGTACCTTCTTGCAGTTGGTGTTCTGATGTTTAATCAGCGATTACTGATGCGCCCAGAGATGCAGTCCTTTTAGGTAGTGTGCATGTTAGTGCCCTCAGACCCTTGCTTCTGAGAGTTACCATACCTTTTATGGAAAGCAGACCTTTTAGAGGCTGCGTTTCTAGGGGAAAAAAGTCCCCTGAGTACAGACTGTTGCCTGCTTGTGTTTAGTAGAACAGCTTGTCATTCTAAATAATGGGCGTTAGCTGGCTGATGTGTCAGCGGGCAAAGTAAGTGAAGGGTGTGCATGTGTGCTACTACTTAGTAGTAGAACTTTCCTTTTCTCCCGTGGCATGCAAATTCAATGGCTCTTTTCTGATACTTCAACATTTCTGGTCTAAGGCAAGGCACTGAGGACCTCTATGGGAAAACAGAAACAAAAAACTGTTGTGCTCTAGTCCACAGGGGGTCCCTTGTTGAGGACTTACTCAAAATGGCCTCGTGGTAAGAAACTGCATTGCCATCCCAAAGGCATGCAGTTCAAATCTGTCAGCTGCTCCACAGGAGGGTAGGTCATCTCCTCCTCTGTGATTTACTGCTTATGAATACCTGCTGGAGGGTCACCTATATAAGTTGGCTCTGACTCGATGGCACACAACAACAAGAAGTTATAGTAAAATGTACTTTGGACACTTCTTTCAATGAACTGGTCTGTAGAGATTTGTCATGTTAACCTTTCAAAGGCGACACCTCTCTGGTGATTCAAATTCACCAGCATATCCTCAGGAAGAGATGATCAATTGCCTCCTGTGGGAATTAGAAAACATTCTAGAGGGTCAATTCAAAGCCAGTCCAACTCAACAGTATGTAACAATAACAGGTGTTAAAATATATTTCTAAGCTTATAGGTAAGGTTTCCAACTCCCAGAGAAAAAGATAATATTAATAAATAAACTGACAATAAAGAGCAATTATAATGGGAAAAACTATACTTGGATTTTATAAGAACTGAATTATGATAGTCACTGAAACAGAATATAAGCATAAGTGTTGTTGTTGTTGTTGTTGTTATAAGCCATTGAGTCGCTTGCGACTCCTAATGACCCTATGTACAAGAGCTCTAAACACTGTTCTATCCTGTGCCAACCTAGCCATCTCAAACACTTTTATTCCTACCGCTCCAGTCATAGAATCAATTCATCTCATCAAAGGTCTTCCTCTCCTTCGCTGCCCCTCCACTCTGCCAAACATGATGTCCCTCTCCAAGGACCAGTCCCTCCTTGCAACATACC
>NW_006399849.1:2698589-2699222 GCF_000299155.1 Elephantulus edwardii | reverse complement strand
GGGTATTATTGTCATGACAGGAGTCCAGAACGAAGGCTGCATATTGGAATGAACCTGGCGGGAGGGATTGTAAAACAGTGAAAGAATTTTTTCTTTACTTTTCAAAGAGAAGTGTGTACTAGGGAGAGAAGGGGTGGGCCTGGAGAAAAGTGCAACAATGAATGAATGGAAATCCAAAGTCTCTGTAAATATTCATTAAAATTAATAAGAAAAAAGAATAAGAGTAGGCAGATAATGACCATTGCATTGGAACAGATGAAAGAAAGAACTGTCTAAAATGAATATGTGATTAGACATTAAACATATGACAACACCCCAGAATAAGAGATATATCATTACGAAGACGGCTGGGAGGGTGGTAGTTAGGTAATTGTGCAACAATGAATGAATATTTAAAAATTTAAAAAGTAGTGAACTGAAGGAGGGAAAAGGGAGGGTGAGGAGGTAAAACGTGCAACAAGGAATGAATGAATGAATGAAAATCCAACTTCTTTGTACATTATTGTTAAAACCACAATTAAAAGAAAATTTTATTTTTTTAAAAAAGTGATAAATAATGAAGGGCTCCAGATAATACAAAAGGGAACTCTGGTGGCCTAGTGTCAGGAAGTTGTGCTGAAATCTGGAAGGAAC
>NW_006399849.1:2695946-2698019 GCF_000299155.1 Elephantulus edwardii | reverse complement strand
TGTGACTCAACCACACATAACAACAACATCACAAAGGACAAAGAAAATGAAAATCCTTCCATAACTAATCTAGCCACTGGCAGCCACTATAAAAGTTTTTGTGGTTTTCTGTTTGCTTTTGGTTTTTGAAGCCTTTTTCACATTTCTGAAAGTTGGAATCATTCTTCTTTTATAAGTTTGTGTCCTGTTCATTTTCTGCTATCTATCAAATAAATAGTTTTCCATGTCATCAAAGATTCAAAAATTCCTTCTGATGAACACTTAACTATTTAACTATCTTTCAGATGTTTCAGAATTAATTTAACAACTTTTTCTAGAGTGTTTTCTATTTTCCCACGTGATTAGATGTAATTTCATCTTCATACCTACCTTTTCCTTTGGAAGATTATTTCCAAAACGGAAACTAGAGATCAAAGGTTATGAAAAGTTTGCAAATTTCTTCCTCTATTAAAGATGAACTTAATTCTCTTTCTGACTTCAGGACAGACTCACTCCCAATAGGAAAGAAAACAAAATTATCAGAATTTGTCTCCCTGAGAACACATGACTCTCTTTTCTGTCTTTTATCATTCTGTCTTTTCTTCCTTCTCTGATTTCTAAGTAAAACAGTAAGATCATATTACTTTAAAAATTCTTTCTCAATGTGCCTTTCCTCATCTGGCACAGTTATGAAGGGGAAGAATGGGAAATCATCTCCTATTAGAAACCCAATGAAGGGTCAGCTATGACTTGATAGCAATTAGAGAGACTACAAGGTCATGGTTTCCTTTGACCATTTAGTTGTTGAGTCTTATTTGTGCATGATTTGTACGAGAAGAAAAATTGATGCCTTCAAGTTGTGGTGCTGAAGAAGAGTCTTGAACACACCGTGGACTGCCAAGAAAATGATTGTCTGTCTTGGAGAGTGTGAAACAAAGTTTCTCCTTGGAGGCTAGGCTTTTGAATTTTTGTCTCACATACTCTGCATATGTCGCCAGAAGGTACCAGTCCTTGGAGAAGGATGTCATGCTTGGAAGGGTGTAGGGACAGGACAGGAGAGAAAAACCCCAGACGAGATGGATTGATACAGTAATGGAGATTGGCTTGTTGGAATCAGTGAGACTGGCTCAGAACAGGGAAGGCTTCAGAGTTGTTATACATAAGGTCACTTTGGGTCACAGGTGACTTGACAGCACAAAACAACAGCAATATAATAAATACTTTAGTCATGGAACAAATATTAATCTCTTCTAGTCTGTTAGCCAGGTAGCGGTCCTCCAAATTTCCTGGCATAGATGGGTAAGCACGTCCAGAGCTGTACCTCTTAGTTGAAACATGCCAGTTGGTATCCCAATGATTCCTGTGGCTTTATTTTTTTGCCTTCAATGCAGCTTAACTTCTTCTGTCATCACTACTGGCTCTTTATCACATGCTACTTCCTGAAATATTTCAGCCTTGAATAATTCTTTGTGGTAAAGTGCCTCTGTGTAAACTTTCCATCTTCTTCTGATGCTTCCTGGATGATTCAAGAATGTTTTTTATATCATGAGTCAGTGTTCAACTTGAGGCTCAAATTTGTATTTCCATTCTTTCAACTGTAGACATGCCACACTAATTCATTCATCTTACCCCTGCCCCCAACTCTTTTCACATTCCATTATAGTACTTTGCTTTGTCTCTTCAAGCTGCCCTAGGAAATCATCTGTTAAGCTCCTCCCTTTAAATTGACTTCTCAACACTCTAGTGCAATTTTCAGATTCTCTACTGACATCTATTTTGGTTTTGTCTTCCTATTCTGTCTTTGTAATGACCTTTTGCTCTCTTCATGGATCATATATTTGATGTCATCTGACAACTCCTCTGGTCTTCGATCAATAGTGTTCACTGCCTAAAACCTATTCTTAAGCTGATTCAGGTGGGATAGAACCATGGTCATAGTTTGGTTTTGTGGACTTGCTTTCAACTGAGTGGAAAAGATCCATATTTGTTCCCATACCTGAGATAAAAGAAAATAAAATGTGGAAATTATAAAACTATATCATTAATATCAAGCAGCAATGTCAGTTTAGAGACTAAGATGCGTGTAATCAAGGC
>NW_006399849.1:2694196-2695706 GCF_000299155.1 Elephantulus edwardii | reverse complement strand
ATTGACTCAGTTACTGGAGTAATGGGGGTAAGTATGTCAGAGACAATGAGGTTGGCTCAAAATAGTGTAGGATTCAGGGCTGTTGCACATAAGGTTGCTATTAGTTACAAGTGACTCAACAGCACATGACAGCAATGATAATATAATAATAAATATCACATGTAAGCAAAATATTGCTGGAGATTACTGAAAAATGGCTAGAACAGTTCAGTGCTCAAATCCTTGAGCCAGAAGTTCAAGTTTTAAGATTTAAAGAGGCTCCAGGAAATATCATCATTAATATCAGATAAATTCTACCTGAAAGCAGAGAATACCAGAAAAACATCTATTTGTGTTTTATTGACTATGCAAAAGCACTGTGTGAATCATAACAAACAATGACTGACATTGAGAAGAATGGGAATTCTAGAATGCTTAATTTACTTATACAAAATATATACCTAGACCAAGAAGCTGTTGTCTGAATAGAGCAAAAGAAAACAGCATGATTTAAAATCAAGTAATGTGTACATCAGGGATTTTATCCTTTATCCATACCTATTGTATCTGTATAATTTGCTAAGCAAATCATTTGACAAGATGGACTCTATGAAGAATAGGGCATCAAGATCATAGGAAAACTCATCAACAATCTGTGTTATACAGTTGATAGAGACTTGATTGCTGAAAGCAAGGAGAACTTGAAACATTTGCTGCAGCATTCAATTTAGATTAGTTTGACATCAAGAAGACAAAAGTTCTCACCATTGTGCCACAGGCAACATCATGATAGATGGAGAAAAGACTGGAATCGTCAATGATGTCATCTTACTTGGATTCACAATCAACATCCTTAGTGCCAATAATTAGGAGATAGGAGATAAATAGTATTGGGAAAGTCTGCTATCAGAGACCACTCCAGAGTCCTGAAGATCAAGGATTTAGCTTGAAGACTGAATTCCAGATCAAGGATTCATCTGAAGCCCTGGTCTTTGCAATTACCTGCTATGCATCTGAGAGCTGGAGAATGAAAATGGGTGAGAGAAGAAAGATCAAAGCCTTTGAGTTGTGATGTTGGAGAAGAATGCTGAGAATGGAGAAGAATTTTGGAGAAGACTGAATTTCCAAAAGAACAAATGTGTGTGTCCTGGGGAAGGTACAGCTAGAGAGCTCCTTCCCTGCAGGAAAGGATGGTAAAATTTCAACTCACGTATTTTAGGCACGTTGTGAGAAGAGGCTAGTCTTTGGGAAAAGACATCACATTTGAAAATGTAGAGGGTCATCGAATGAGAAGAAAAGAGCAAGATGGATTGATACAAAGATAATAACAATGAGTTCAAATATATCAGGAATGGTAAGGATGGTACAGGATAGGACGAGGTTCAAAACTGTTGTTCATAGAGCTGCTTATGAATCACACTCAACTTGACAGCACCCAACAACAAAAATAATAATCTTCTTCACAATTGTGACAAATGGCTTTTTCTGGTTTTTTATCTCTTAATTTTATTTAGAAATTTAAAGAAAATAA
>NW_006399849.1:2691854-2694056 GCF_000299155.1 Elephantulus edwardii | reverse complement strand
TATTTATCTTAAATATTTTTATTTTAATTTTAATGATCTTTTTCAGCCTGCCTGGGAGGTATAATGGATTGTAGCAGAAAATAAATGCTTACACTGAATCTTGTTTCCAAATATTCAGCCTTTCCCTTTAAATTGATATGATGCAATCTCTGACTCAAGACAATCTTATGCTTATTGTTGTCGTGTGACATCTCATTGGAACCAATTCATGGCTGACCCTTGAGTGGGTTTTCAAAGGCAGTGAATCACATGTCAGATAATTACCCATTTGAACACATGCCTTTGGGTTGGCAGCAGAAGTTCTTACTAACCCATCAGAGCTCTTTGAATTTGTGCATAAGAGAACAAAAATTTGCCTGATCCTGTGCAATCTGCATACTCACTGGTGTGTCTGAAGGATATTTGCAGCTGCTACTTCTCATTTAAATCCTGTCATTTCAGCAAACCAAGGTCTTGAAGATAAAACTTCACCTTTTTCATCAAGTTGAAGTCAACTATGAGGAGATGACTCTAGTATTATTTTGAGATTTTTTCTACCTAGAGGGCCCAACCTGCAGCACACTATCAGTGATCCATAGTCTTTTCACTGGATAATTTTCAATAAAGATCACCAGGCCTGTCTTGCTAGTCAGTCTTGGTCTAAAAGTCTCACTAAAACCTGCCCACTGTGGATGACTGCTGGGAATTGAAATATTAATGGCATACCAGATCATTGCAACATGTAAGTCACTATACATTGTAATCTAGTTGGAACTGACTCATAGACGACCCTCCTCTGGGAAGTTTTCAAAACTATAAATCACATAAGAAGAGGCTGCTTGTTTTTGTCCTATAGAACCACTATTGAATTTAAAATCCCAGATTTTGAAGGCTGAGTGATGCAGCCTTTGGATTAGTAGCTGTATTCCTGAAAACTAGGCCCCCAGAGCTCTCCCAAACCTGTACTACAGAATACACAATGAGGACTGGTGGTCAATTATTATAGATCCTTACACAGAAGGTATTTAGTGTAGATTCAGAAGGGGAATGTTGATGGTCTAGAACTAAAGAACCGTGCTGCACTGTCAACCCAAAGGCATGCAGTTCTCATCTACCAACTGACCCTGGAAGAAAGGCGATTTCCTCCTGTGCAATTTACTGCTTCTGAAAACCTTCTGGAGGGTCTGCTATGAGTCAATTCTGGCTCGTCAACACATAACAACAAGAATAACAACAACATATATTCAGAGACCTGTTCTTAATTCTGTCTTCGTATTTAGACTGCATCACCTCATGCCTCTCATATTCTATTGTCAATTCAATCTAATGAAATTCAGTGAAGCAAAGCAGGATTTAAGTTCTGGCAAAAATGTTAAAGCCCATTCCATGTTAAGCTTGTCAAAATTTGTTCTCCCAACCAACCCCAAAATGCTGCAAACATGAACAAAATACTGTAAACTGTCTGAAAGACAATGAGGGTAGCCAGAAAGGTCAAATCCATCAATTGCAATTTTGTATAAAAAGGAAGACGTCTATTTGAAATCTAATTGAATTCTAGGTACATAGTATTTTCCTAATGAATAATTATGGCCTTTTAATTTTGTGTTAAATGCTTAACCGTAGGGTTTTAATTCTCCTTATTGTGGCTTGAAAAAAATGCAAATATTTTATGTGGTGGCCATTCAAATAGTGGGGAGAAAATACTTTACATTAATTTCTCCAGAAAGAGAGACTGTTTGATTTTGTTGTAACTCAAACGGACAATCTCATATGCACTTAGCACTTACTTTCTTTAAAGCTTTTGCTTTTGCAAAACTTAAAGCAATAAGGCCGCTTTGAGTTTTCACCTTTTGAGTCTCTCTCCTATTTAATGAATCATCAAACACGTACAACACCATAGGCTGAAGAATCAGAAACAAGTCAGAAGGTTGAGAAACACATTGTCCTCAAGTGGAGTTAGACTCATATTCCCCCAACAGGACACAGGGCGTAGTTGCCCATGTATTTTCTAAATCTGTGATCTTTACAGAAGCAGACTACCACGTCGTTCTCCTGCAGAATGGCTAGTGAGGAAAAATAAATCAATCTTTTGGTGAGCAGCTGAGCACCACTGCACAACAGGTACTCCTTGTGAAAATACAAATAGCTTCATTCTAAAGCTGATTCTACGGTAAAGAATCTTAACTCTATGATCAGAGTCCAAGAGAGGGGAGCCATGGACAG
>NW_006399849.1:2679775-2685516 GCF_000299155.1 Elephantulus edwardii | reverse complement strand
GGTGCGGTTGGCGCAGAATAGAGCAGGGTTTAGGGCTGTTGTGCATAAGGTCGCTATGAGTCAGAAACGACTCGACGGCACATAACAACAACAACAACAACAATGGATGATACTAGATAGGGCAAGGTTTATTATATCTGTTGTTCACATGGTCACTATGAATTATAGTCAACATGGTGGTAGCTAAAAACAATAGCAATTATGGTGTTGGCAAAGAATATTTTATATCTCATGGACTTCTACAAGAATAAATTTAAGGGTAGCAGAGATTGTGAGTATAATGCAGGATTGGACAAGATTTTGATCTGTCATATATGGGATCACTAAGAATCATAGTGGAGTTGATTGCACCTTTTATCAGTAATAAGGGGACATTTGTGGCCTAGTGCTAAGAAACTACACTGCAATTCTGAATGGATGCAGTTTGAATTCACCATCTGCTCCTCAGGAAAAGGATTGACAGTCTCCTTTAGTGCAATTTACTGCCTCTGGAAAACCACTGGAGAGGCAGTTATGAGTCAGTTCTGACTTGAAGGCACACAACAACAATAATACTCTCAACAAGATGGACTGACACAGTGATTATACCAATGAGCTTGAGCATATCAGAGATACTGAAGATGGCACAGCACAGGATAGGTTGAGGTTCAGATTTATTGCTCTTAGTGCTGCTATGAGTTGTAGTCAATTCAATGGTACCTTCAACAACAACCAAAAGAATGAACAAATTTGATTTGAAAGAAATGTAGCTGCTGTTTGGTGGCCTAGTGGCAAGAAGCTACACTGCAATCCCAGAAGTGCACAGTTCAAATTCACCAGATGCTCTGCTGGAGAAGGAGGGACAATTTTCTCCTGTACCAGTCAGACCTGATTTGATGGTCCATGCACAAAAATAATACATAGATAGATAGATAGATAGATAGATAGATAGATAGATAGATAGATAGACAGATACATACATACATACATACATACATACATACATACATACATAAAATAAAATAAAAAATAGAAGTGTAGCCAGAAAAAACACATTGTGCTGTATGATAAGAGTTTGGGAAAGAGAGAAAGACCTTCAGAAAGGATTGATACAGTAACTTTAAAAATAGATTCGAGTATATCAGAGATTGTGAAGAAAATGTTAGGTAAGGACAAGTCTCAGATCTGCCTGGAAACTCGACAAACTCTCTTATGAATGTATAGAAATGACGTTAACCATAGAACAGAGTTCAGGTCTTTTGTGCAAAGCTTACTCTAAGTCATGTTCAACCAGACAATGCTTAACCACTGCTAAATGAGATTAGTGCTATTATATCTGGACTAACATTCTTCCACTTTCCACATCACTCTTTGTCGTTGTACTATATGAGGTAACCTGGGTTAGTTGTGATGCTGAACCTTGTGCCACTGGAGTATCAAATACCAGAATGGTTTCCCACCAATGGTTTGTTGGAGCTCCCACTTATAAAACAGGTTTGGATGCAGGAGTTGCATCCACTTCCTAAACCACATGCTTCTGGAAACTCTTTGAACTTGGGGAAACAATGATAGCTATGGAAAGGCATTAGGTCTTTTGTTCATAGAGTTGCTATGAGTCAACATTTACTCAACAGCAATCAAAACACACACACTCACACACACACACACACACACACACACACACACACACACACATTCATTATAAGCTTTGGTAGCCTAGTGGCAAGAAGTTGCTCTGCAACCCAAAGGCATGCAGTTTGAATCCACTAGCTACTCTGCAGGAGAAGGAAGGACAATCTCCTCTTGTGTGATTAACTGCCTCTAAAAACCCTCTAGAATTAGCTATGGGTTGTCTCCAACTCGATGGTACATGACCAACAACAACATGCACTATAATTGATTTGATAGCATCTAACAATATCCTCAATTTAAACGAGGAACAGATCATTTGGGAAGCTGGACTTTATGAGGAGGATTGTAACATCAGTATTGAAGGAAGACTCATCAACAGTCTGCATTATGCAGATGATACAACCTTGCTTGCTGAAACTGTGGAGGACCTGAAACATTGTCTCCGAAAGGCCAAGAAGTATAGTCTTCCATATGGATTGAAGCTCAACATCAAGGAAACAAAGATTCTTATCACTGGACCAATTGGCAGGACCATAATAGATGGAGAAAAGATTGAGATTGTTAACAATTTCAGGTCAAGATAGAACAGGGTTCATAGCTATTGTGCATAGCATTGCTATGAATTTTAGTTGACTCAATGACACACAACAACAACAATATCCTTAGATTTTTATCTCACAAAATATATCAAGATGTACTAGCCTCTCCGGAGGACACCACGCTCAGTAAAAGATCAATGAAAAAGAAGATCTTCCATAAGACAACTCTGCACAGTAGCTGCAGTAATGCATTTATATAGAGAATGGCAAGGATCTTTTAACAGTACAAAGTGAATGGCATCCCCTTCCTAAATAACATGCCTCCGGAAATCCTATGAACTTTGAAAAATGTCGATAGTTGTACAGGGGCTTCAGTCTTTTGTTCATAGGGCCACTATGAGTCATACTTGACTCGAAAGCAATCAACAACAATAATAATTAAAAGGCATCAATATTTCTTTGGTATTCCATATCATCGTCCAGCATTTGTAAGCATATAAAGGTAGTTGAAAATACAGTGGTGTAGGTCATGTGTACCTTTGTCCTCAAAGTGACTTCTTTGCTTTATAATACTTTAAAGAGGTGATTTGCAATACATTTTCCCAATACAACACTTCATTTGATGTCTTAACCAATACTTCCATAGACTTTGGCTCAATAGATGCAAGTAAAATTAAATCCTTGATAACTTCAATATTTTCTCGTTTTGTCATGCTATTATTTTTTTATTCAGTTGTAAGGATTTTTGTTTTATTTGATGCCAGAAGAAGGGGCCAATCTTTGGATAAGGACATCATTCTTGGAAGGGTAGAGGTACAGCACAGGAAAGGAAGACCCTGGATGATATGTATCCGGGGCAACGGGGGTTGGTGTGTCAGAATCAGTGAGACTGGCTCAGGAAAGCCAGGCTTCAGAGCAGCTGTATGTAGGGTAGCTATGGGTTGGTTGCAGGAAGCTCAACGGCATGTAACAACAATAACAACATTATGTAATACATACAAAAGGTAATAGTAGTTGATCATCACCAGAGAGTGTTTCAAGTCTTCACTTTTAGCAAATAAAGCTGTCATCTGTTTGTAAAGCCTTTTAATGAGTCAGTCTTCCTCCAGTCCTGAAGCTACAATCTTCATTCCGTTCCTTTTCTTGGGTTATTTAATCATCATACAGATACAATACATACAGTGAAAGGAATAGAATACTTACACACATCCTTTTTTTGCTTTAAACCACACAGTATCTTCTTTTTTTCTATTAAAGCTTTTATCTCTTGACTTAAGTTAGGTTCTGCATGCGCACAACTATTGTTCTATAATTCTCATTCTTTGTAAGCTGAATCACCAATTGTTATGTTCCACACAGTCCAATGTACTTTCATAGTCAATAAATACAGGTGAACCTCTTCCTGATAGTCTGCTTTTAACCAGGTGCATCTAAATTCAGCAATAATAGTTTTCACTCCAACTTTACTTTGCTAAATTATGGAAGTTGTTTTTACTGTAACAGAAAGTGAGAGAATAACAATGGCCATAAATTGAAAATGATACCATACTTCAATACAAGATGATGTTTTTAATTTTCTAAGAGAAAACGTTCATATTAAATATCATCTTAAGTTATTTCTTTGTCTGTTTCTGCTGCCTCTCATTCCCTCAGTAATGAGCTAGATTTTCATCAGTTTCTCTCTTTTTCTGTCTGCAAAGAAAATTAGCATTAATTGGCTCCAGTATCTCCAATCAAATTACCTTATTTAGCCACAGACACATTAGTCTAGTAAAGCCCTGACTTTCCACCTATCTAGTTAGTCTCCTCTCTGATTCCCCTTGGTGGCTATTGCAGACTTTGGTCTCTTTTAAAACTTCTTTCTTTTTCTGTTTACTCCTTATTTTCAGCAGAAAACTATGTTGTCTCTTTGTAGTAGACAAAACAATGGTAAAATAGTTTCAGAGTATTATCTATTCCTTTCTTACAAATTTACCAATAAACATACCTTCATTGCAACCATTTCAGACAATGGCGTGGTGTTTCTTTCATCTAAAGGACTCCTCTGTCCTCTTAGCCATTGATTCTTAACCACTTCAACAATTACTATACTGCTTCAGAGATCTCCTTATATCAGTTATAGTCTCTTATTCTTGTACATTTGACCTTTCTTCCTCCTACATAAAAGAGGCCAACTAACTCACGCTCCTCCACATCTTAAAATACAATAAATATCTACATATTTAAATCCCAGAAACCATTTGTTGTTATTGTTGTCAGGCACCATTGAGTTGACTATGACTAACAACTCTCTGTAAATGTATCTGAAACTAGTTCCACCTGCACCATCCTCAGGAGGGAGAGAATTGCCCGTCCTTCTGCTGAGCCTGATCTCTTTCAGATACCACTACTTGGGAATAAAACGGAGTAGTGGTTTCGGCATTGATAAGTTGACTAGAGGCTTAATCCTTCTCTTTCTTCTCTGTAATATTGACTGTATAGACCACTTCTGCTTGTCCATTTTGAAATCTGCATTTTTTTTATTTTTTCTTCATGGATACCAATTTCCAGCAAAGTAGTTTCATGTCATAGCCATCTCATGGATGGAAGTGTTCCATAAGGGTTTCATTGCCGGTTTTTGTTTTTGTTTTTAGTGTTTTGTTGTTTTGTTTTTTGTTTGATTTTTTAAATGTGTCACAGAACATTTCATCTGGGCTGCCTCTTAGTATACTCAAACCACCAATCTTTTAGTTAGCAGTGAGTTTGTTTTCATCAAAAACATGGTCTCTTAATTTTTGGACCTCTGATAGCTGCTACCCCTCAGCTTCTTTTATTCATCCATTTCTGTTACTGTTAGGTGTTATAGAGTCAAGTACAAATCATAGTGACCCTGTAAGCACACCATATTGGAAAGTTATCTTATCCTGTACCATCCTCAATCATCTCTGACACATTAGAACCCATTGCTATAGTCACTGTGTCAATGCAGCTGGTTAAGGGTCTTCACTGACTTCGCTTTTCCATTTAGTGTTGTTCTCCAAGACTAACCCTTCCTAACAGGATGCCTAAAGTATGTGAGATGTGAAGTTTCACCATCCTTCCCTCTCAAGAGTACACAGGTTGCAATTTTTCCAAGAGAGATCTATTTGGGGTTTTTTTTGGCAATCCATGGGTTATTCACTACTCTTCTCCAACACTGTAGCTCAAAGCCAATTCTTCTTCTGTCATCTTTATTCATTATCCAGCTATTAGACTCATAGAAAGTGATTGAAAAGACTATGGCCTGAATCAGGCATATCTTAGTCTTCAAACTTATGTCTTTGCTCCTCAGTAAATTGGTGAAGTCCCTGACAGTGGACTTGCCCAGGGTGGTGCATTTCCTGTTCTCCTAACTGCTATTACCGAGGATGTGGATTGTGGATAAATAAGTAAGCTAAAATCCTTGACAATTTCTTTTTTTTTTTTTAATCTATCACTATGTTCTCTATTGGCCCAGTTTGAGGATTTCTGTTTTACTAATGTTGCAATGGAAGACACAGAAGAATTTCATGAAACAACGTATGAGCAAGAGCCTATGGTGATGAAAGAAGAAGTTCAGGCTGCTTTGAAGGA
>NW_006399849.1:2673405-2679675 GCF_000299155.1 Elephantulus edwardii | reverse complement strand
AACTCTGACACACTCCCTTCTTAATTGTAAATTAGGCAATGTTTCTCTGCTCCATTCACACAATAGCCTCCTGGTCCAGGTATGGGTTTCACATGAGCATAATTTAGTGGTCTGAGACTCCTATTCTTCTCAAAGTCAGCCACAACTTGTTATGATCCACACAGTCAAATGTCTTTGCATAGTAAATAAAGAAAAGTCAGTAACCAGATATGATTGAAGAGGTTGTATAATTCTGATAGTGACTGTGCTGTTGTTGTTAGGTGCTGTTAAGTACAATCTATAACAACCCTATGGACAGCAGATCTGAACCCTGTCCTATCTTGTGCCAGCCTCACAATCTCTGACACACTGCAGCGCATTGTGGTAGTCAGTGTCAATTCACCTGGTTGAGGGTCTCCCCCTCCTTCACTGTCTCTTCAGCTTTCCAATTCTCCAAGGAACATGCCCATAATATACAAGATGAAGGTTCACCATTCTTACATTCATGCAAGCAGGTTGTTGTGGTTGCTGTTGTTGTGTTTTCATGTTCCATCAAGCAGTCTGAGACTCATAGAAACCTTATGAACAATAGCTCTGAACCCTAAGCCCTAATTTCACTGTCTCTGACACAGTTACTCCAGTTACTATGTCAATCTATCTCAATCAGGGTCTTCCTCTCCTTCACTTTCCCTCCACCCTTCTAAGCACTATGTCCTTCTCCAACGACTGGTCCCTCCTGAAAACATACTGAAGTATGTGGGACAAAGCTTCAAAATTCTTGCCTTGCAACTTGGTTTCATCCTCTCCATGACAGATCTGCTTGTCGTCTTAGCAGTCCATAGTATGTTTAGTACTCTTCTTCAGCACCATAACTCAAAGGAATTGATTCTTCTCCTGAAGTCCTTAGTTATTGTCCAGCTCTTAGATACATACCAAGTAATTCCAAAGACCATGGCCTGGATCAAACCATTCTTGTCTCTAGACTGACATCATTGCTCTTCAACACTCCAGAGAGATCTCTGAAGCAGACTTTCCTAAAGCAATTCTAGTATATAGGAAGAGGAAATAAAATGTGCTTAACTTTGGATAACAATGCCATTTTTATTTAATGCATTCTAGTAATTCACAGTTCACAATTCTGACTGGGAATTTGCTGCTAACTCAAAGATGAGTGTTTTCTGGCAGTTCAAACCCACCCACTTCTCTTCAGGAGACAGAAGGACTATCTCCTCCAATATAATTTATAGCCTTTGAAAATCGAGCTATGACTTGGCTCTGACTTGATAGCAATGCGTGAGTGTATGTCTGTTATTGTTTAAGGTTAGCAAATTTCACCTGAAATCACAAGAAGCCATGAGCAACCAGGGTTGCTAATGCCTTACTCTAATCTTGTTATTGCTGTGCACCATTGAGTCGGAACTAACAGATAGCTGACCCTCCAAATGGTTTTCAGAGGTGGTAAATCACATGGGAGGAGACTGTCCATCTTTCTTCGGGAAGCAGCTGGTGGAATAGAATCATAGGCCTTTGAATTGCCAGTGTAACTCCTTACCGCTAAGGTGCCAGAGCTCCCTTGGCCAAATATTGCTCTAAAGCTGGGCACCCAGATTAACACAGACTAAGGAGTAGAATTAGTTATCTACTTCTGAAATGACAGGTATTAGAAAATCCTAGATATAGTACAGCACACTTAGATTAGACTAGAAGATAAGGCACCAGAGAATAAGCCTTCCTGTTGGGAGTTACAAAGGAGGAGGAAAATTGCAAACAGACCCTAATGATAGGAATGTGAAATGTGAGAAGTCTGAATGTAGGAAAATTGGAGATGGTTAAGGAAGAAATGAGATGCATAAACATTGACATACTAGGCACTGGTGAAATTAAATGGATTGGCATGGGACATTTTGAGTCAGACAATCATATGATACACTATGCTAGAAATAAAAAGGTAAGAAAAAACAGGGTCACATTCATAGATAACAAGACCATTTCTAGATCCATCTTGAAGCACAATATTGTGAGTGACAGGGTAATATCCATATGCATACAAGGAAGTCCTATCAATGCCACTAACATTCAAATTTATGCATCAACAACCAGGGCCAAAGAGGAGGAAATAGATGATTTCTACCAACTGCTGCTGGAAAACGACTGAACACACAACCAGGATGCACTAATAATAATGAGTGGCTGTAATACAAAAGCTGGGAACCATGAAGAAGGATCAGTGGTTGGGAAGCATGAACTTTGTGAAAAATGAGGCTGGAGATCGAATAGTAGAATTCTGTATAATCAATGATTTATTCAATGCAAATACCTTATATAAGAAACACAAACGGCAACTCTACACATGGATTTCACCTGATGGTATGCATAGGAACCAGATAGATTACATCTGTGGAAAGAATTGCGGGAGAAGCTCAATATCTATCAGCTGTGAAAACTAGACCTAGTGCTGATTGTGGATCAGATCACTAACTACCTGTATGCAAGTTCAAATTGAAGCTAAAGAAAATAAAATCAAATCCACAAAAATCAAAGTTTAACCTTAAGTCTATCCTTCCTTAATTTAAAGATCATCCCAGGAATAGCCTTGAGTTCTAGTATACTAATGAACCCTCAAAGACTAGAAGAGCCATGAGAGAATAACATCCATGAAGAATGCAAAATGTCATTAAAAAAAAAGTCAGAGGAATAAGAAAAGACCAAAATGGAGGTCTGACGAGACTCTAAATATTGCGCTAGAGTGCTAACAAGCCAAAGCAAAGGGAAGAAATCAAGATATTAAGGAGCTGAACAGAGTTATCTCAAAGGGCAACATGGGAAGACAAAGCAAAATATTATAGTGAAATGTGCAAAGAACTGGATTTGGAAAATCTAAAGGTATGAACTTTCTCAGCACTTAAGCAGAATAAACTGAAGAACAAACAAACACAAGCCTCAAGTTGCAATACATAATGATGCTATGGACAGAATGTTCAATCACTCAGGAAGCATCAAAAGAAGATGGAAAGTGCACATAGAGTCACTATGGACCTGAGGAATTTGCTCCAAAAGATCAAGGATTGCAGTCTTCAAAATGGATTGAAGCTCAACATTAAGAAAACAAAAATTCTCACCAGTGGGCCAATTGACATCATGATAGTGAAGAGATTGAGATTGTTAACAGCTTTAGCTTGTTTGGTTCAACAGACAATGCTCTTGGTACCAGCAGCCAGGAAATCCAAAGACTGATTGCATTTGCAAAATCTGTTGTCAGGGTCCTCTCCAGAGTATTGAAGAACAAAGATATCAGTCTGGAGACTAAGATGTGCCTGATCAAGGTCATGATCTTTGCAATTACTTGCTATGTACCTGAGAGCTGGACAATGACTAAGGATGACAGAAGAAGAACTGATGCCTTTGTACTGTTCTGCTGGAGAAGAGTGTTGAATATACCCTGGACTACTAAGAGAACAAACAGGTTTGTACTGGAGAGGGTGAAATCAGGCTCCCTTTGAGGCAAGGATTTTGAAGCTCCATCTGACATACTTTGGGCATGGAAGGAGTGACTAGTCTTTGAAGAGGGACATCATGCTGCGGAGGATGGAGGGGCAACACAAGGGAGGAAGACCCTGGTTGAGAGGGTTGACTCCGTCACTGGAGTAATGGAGGTAGATGTGTCAAAGACAATGCAGTTGGCTCAAGATAGATCAGGGTTGAGAGCTGTTGTACATAGGGTCACTATGACTCATAAGTGATTTGATGGCAACAACAATTAACAACGCTTACTCATAGTTGTGATAACCTAGCCATCCATGCCTATGCCACAGAATTAACGGACAGGAAGAAATTTGGTCTCAAATTTTTGGCAGCAGGAAAATTCAAAACAAACCAGTATTGCTGCTAGTTAAATCGACAAGCTCATTCCAATTCAAAGATGAGATTTTTCTGTTAGAAATTTGCAATCAGATTAAGGTTGGGATGATGTGAATCTATGTGAGAGAAGCATTACTAAGCATTTCAAAGTTCTAATGTAGCCACTTGAGGTTTTCCACTGTAGCTTCCAGAGTCATCTTCGAAGTATAAGGTGTTGATTCTTAGCTGTTTATTATTGTGATACATTTGCCTGAACAGTGCAAAGTTCTAAAAGTCTTCTTTTTAATGGCACTGCAGGTAAACTGCTATATAATTCTTCTGCATCAGATAGCTCTTGCTCTAAATCCATTGGGTCAGTTAATTTACACACACACACACACAGAGTCACAAACAATGAAATTCTATGAACTTTGATAAATGACAATAGTGATAGAAAGGCTTCAGGCCTTTTTTCCATAGGGTCACTATGTCACGCTCGACTCGATGGCAATCAACAACAACAACAACACAATTATAATATAGGAGGGAAAAGTTGCCTTAAAGACAATCTAGCTTCAGACACTTTGGGGGGCTACTCATTTGACTACCCCAGAACATGACTGGTCATTCCTCTTAAAACCTTGGACCTGATAGCAACAATAACAAAAAGTCATTCTTTATATGTTGTAAAATGTGAAATGCTTTGGCAAAACATACATTTATTTTCTTTTCTAACTTCAAGCTCTTGAGTCAAATTTTCCTTGGAGTGGCCGGACTTAAAGGTGACACGTCAGTGAAGGAAGTATGCCAGTGCCTGTGTTTGCAGTCATAAAGAGCTGCCTGCTTTCTGACTTAAATTTCTTTTGTTCCTGTAAAGTAAATCCACTCTCCACTTTCTGGAATGATTAGGTGTCCAGAGGGCTGTGCAGTTCTTCTTCAGAAGAGGCTGTGGACTAGCTTTACCTATGCAGTGTCTTTAAAATGTAGATTATAGGAGAGAGGCAGAATACATAGTGCTGCAATGTGGTATTTAGAGAGCTCCAAGCTTTGCAGACAGAAGCCTGCCACCACATTAATTCATCTTGCACCGTTTTCTGAGCTCATTATCATTTTATCTTAGGAATTAATACAATCTGCCATTTTCTATTCTGGTTACAATCTAGAGAAATCCGTGAGGTTGAATACATTTTGCACCACTTTGTTCTGCTTATAATGTTAAGATGTTTTCAAGAATGGATTAGTTCAATGCCACTTTGCCTACTTTATCTCAAGAATGAGAACTTAAACAGGTAGAAAACTCTGTTCCCAACTGATGTGAATTTGTTTCTAATACAAAGATTGTATAAAAAAAAACCAGGAAATAAGAAAGCAGTTTTATTATCTTTCTGCTTGCTTTTGCTTCTAAAGATACTTTGACCTCCTTCATATTTTGAGAAGAGCAAAGGGCATAAGTAAAACAGTATTAGCCATAAAACAAAGGTCTTTGAGAAGGAATATGTTCCCTTTGTGAGCCCCTCTTTCTCTCAAGTGACCCAACTAGAAAATCTTCCATTGTGATTAAATATAAAAGGCCTTCACAGTTGAAAAAATACAGAAATTCTAGCAAAGATTCCAATTTAGCAGAAAGTAAAAACATTTCTTCTGTGTTACTATTATCAAATAGCCAAGGTATTTTGAAGAATCCTGGAATAGCTAAGTTGATTTGGTCTCTCCAATCAAACTGGTAAAGTTCTTTTATATAGGATTAAATTGATTGCTATCAAGTTTGTTGTTGTAGGTACAGTCAAGGCAACCTACTTATAGCAACCTTGTGAAGAGCAGATCAGAAACTTGCCGTATCCAGCACAGTCCTCATGATTTCCATCATATTCACCACCATTGTTGGAGTGACTGTATAAATCCATCTCATACAGCTCTTCTTCTACTTGGTCCACCTTCTACCTATCAGCATGATGTCTTTTTTCAAGGACTGGCCCATCATGATAATAAGCCCAAAGTGTGTGAGACAAGGTTTCACCATCCTTGCCTCAAAGAAAAACCCATTTCACTTCCCCCAAGATAGATGTGTTTGTTCTCCTAGCAGCCCATGAGACGCTCAATGCTCTTTTCCAACAAGTTTTTGGGGTTTGGATTTTGCTGTCAGATAGATCTTAACTTACAGCAACCCTACAAAATAGAGTTGCTATTGTTGTGAATTATTGAGTCAGAACCAACCCATAGTTGACCCTCCAGCAGATTTTCAGAGGCAGTAAACCAGACAGGGAACTTTGGTGGCCTAATGACAAGTAGCTGTGCTGCAGTCCTGAAGACACATGGTTTGAGGCCACCAGCTGCCCCTCAGGAGAAAGATAGGCATTCTTCTCCCATGTGATTAACTACCAGAGAGTCAGGTATGGGTTAGTTCTGACTTGATTGTCTACAACAACACGACAAACCAAACAGAGGAGAGTGCCC
>NW_006399849.1:2647675-2657640 GCF_000299155.1 Elephantulus edwardii | reverse complement strand
GACTCGACGGCACATAACAACAACAACAACAATGTTGCAATGTACTCCATACTAAAATTCTGCTGTATTACAGAGCTCCCTTGTCAGTTATCTGGCCTTCATTCTTCCTACATACTTCAGGGGCTAACTTGCCCAAATCTTTGGCTTCTATGTGTTGTGTACTATAGAGTCAGAGCCAACTCAGAGCTGACCATCCAGAGGGTTTTCAGAGGCAATAATCACATGGGAGGAGATTGCCCATCCTTCTCCCTTGAAACAGCCGGTGGCCTCAAACTGCTGTAGGATAGCTTCTTACCACTGGGACATATCTTTAGCTTCCAAATCCAAGCCTTTTCTACAGAATTACCTGCTGAGCCTCTGATTCACTTCCTTTTGTGTATCTATTTCTTTATATTGGGTGGAGCACAGGATACTCTCATTAACATCACTACCTTGTCCTTATGCCCTAGATAATGTCACCTTGGCTAGACACACTGAGATAAGATATGAGAGCTCTTGTCACCTGAGGACAGCTCTCAAAATGATAATGTCATTTTCATACCTGGCCAGTTCAAAATTAAAAAAAATTTAAAAAACAAACTAATAAATACACTTCAACATCTTGATTTCTGCATTCCTCAAGCCTTTGTGTGAGAACATTTTAAATTTTATTTAATTCTATCAGGCTGTCTTTGAAATAACCTTAAAATACAAGATCATCAAGTATGTGGCCAGATCATAGAATTCCATCTACTCACACTACCCTAAGTTCTCTGGTTCTCAGCTTGTGAACACAGCCAGAATTCCCCATTAGTTAACGTTCACTTGATAATTCTATTAGAAGAAAATGAGATATAATCAGGGAATAGTACTAAAAAATCAAAAAAAGTGATTGGTACAGCAATAACTTTCTTTTCTTTCCTTTCCCCTCCCTTTTTTTGCAATAATCTTTCTTAAGAGTTTTCCAATAAGACTAGTTTTGCCTGTCAAGAGAGCAAAAAATTAGGCATCTTAAAATCAACTCTCGAGACACCTAACATCCATTTTATACTTAGGAAAGGTTTCAACCAGCTACCGGTTTATAATTTAAAATTTCAGCTTATTCAGCAATGTGAATATGGAAAAGGTAATTGCATGTCACCAATTTAGAAACATCAATCAGAAAAGAAGTTGTCTAAGATCTCTCCTGGTATTTCACAGGATATGGTTCAAGAAAAGGAAATATATTCTACAAATATGTAAAGAACAGATATTACAGTTATTTTTGTCCACTCTTTATATTTAGTTGTCTTCTTTATTCTGAGGCTTCACCATAGTTTCTATTTCTCATATGAGGTTTAAGTATAATTTGCAATAAACATTGAAAAGAACAAACAAAATCACCATAAAACACTGTACCTCTAAAATATCCAAATCAAACCAATTTTAAAATGTTTCCAATAGAAGCTCTTACAAAGAGATAACATTGGTTTCTTGATGGCTTGGATAAGCGATTTTTAAAATAAATCTACCCTCTGAAAGAACTGAGACTCAATGGCATCCTTAACGGAGGATACTTGATTCTCCTTGGAAGTGGAGTAGCTGACTTCCCATCCCCTCTTCTGTTCACACAGATGGGACTTTAATCAAATGTAATTTGAAATGACACCTGCTATTAAGCCATTATTCTTCAGGCAAAGCAAGACTTTGTGATTCAACATATGAATAGACATTTTTGTGCCTTCCGTCTTTTCTAAACTTCCAAAACAGATTTCTTAACAGCCTAGAAGAACAACAGTCCTTAGCTGCTCAGGGACCACCTCAAGCAGCACAGGAGAGGCAGTTCACTCTCCTATCTCATTCAATCCCTGTTCTCCGCTGCTCTGGTGACAATTAACTCTAATTGTAATGGCAGCCAGGCTGATGAAGACCCTGGGCTGTTAAAGATGGAGCCGAAACCACTATACACTCATTTCCCCAAAGACCACAGGCCTTCAGGGGGTAATGACTTTGTGTCACTATATCCAGAACCAAAATTCAGCTGATGAACTAAAGGTTAACAGTTCTGTTTCCCATTACCAAGAAGCCCAAGTGAGTAGCCCCTATTCATGTTGTTATAGACTCTAGTAAGGTCCTTGTTAAATTCTTTGGTGCTTGAAGCTTAGAAGACTTTAAAAGGGGTAAATAAAAATGAAGGATATATTTAGCAAAGTTAGTCAACTTGAGGGCAACTAACAATAATAAAAAAGATTGTACAATACTGGTTGGTTTATTTCAATAAGACAAATTATGTCAATACTATATATGTGTGTGTGTGTGTGTGTGTATATACATATACACACACACAAGAAGATATAAATAAACAACTTTATCCATTTACTTATATCAGCTCCAGCAGGGGGAAAAAACCAACCAAAAATATCTTTGTTTTCCTACTATAGTAAAGTTTAACTCAGTAGCTATATTTTTTTTGCATTTCTTTATGTAATAATCCTTTTAAATAGTGTATGTAAAACAGAGACATACAGATATTGCTTATTTAAGACTAAGCATTCAGCTATAGTCTAGGCATTACTGCAGAAAGTTGGTAAGTGGATCCCTCGGGCAAAGGAAACCAGATTTTTTTGTTCCCATCAGACTCATTTCCAAACCCTGCAGGGGTTTATCAAGGCAGGCTTCAAGTATCTTGACCCTATCAGACTCCAATTAACTTTGCTGTTACACTGGTCTTAATTCAGGCTCATGATGTTCATTTCCAGTGAGAAAACCAACATAGGAAATTAGTTTAAGCAAAGTGGTGGCTGAGAATTTGTATTAAAGGAGGGAAAATTGGTTCCCAAGAGAGAGAACAAACATTCTAAGCTACTTTGACTATTACAAACAGAATGTTTGATAACCTCCCAGTGCTAGGGCTAAAGAGTGGCAACAACAGTAGTTGCCCAAACACTGGCTTTGATAGGATCAAGGATCTTGCTTGGAAGGCCTGCTAGAGACAAGCAGATCTTTGAGATACACATGCAGAGACCTGGAAGAGCTGACGGCTGTCTTACCAGCTACATCTTGCCTTTTTCCTGATTTGCATTTACTTCTCTCTCATTTCATTCGTATAAACTCTGAACTTGTATTATTAAGAGGATTGACTGGAGCTCCCATTAGCCACCTGGCAGCCTTCCATCACAAGCAGCTTTACTTAAACCCATGGTTGACTTCAAAAGGGAAAGTCCTAGGAAGAAAGAAAGAAAAAGAGAAAAATATTCAGTAAACAACAGTCAGACAGGAGGCAGGGTGTTCTCAGGTATTTTCATGCAAAATATTGGTTTCATATCAGCAAACCAAACGACTGCTTTTTAACTGGAAACTAGGCCTGAGTCAGGGTGCTCTGGTGATCTATGGTTATGGTCTTGCTTGGCTAACCCAGAAGCAGTTCAAATACACTAGCTGCTTCTTTGAGAAAGATAAGAGATCTTCTCCTGAGTGACTAACAGCCTCTGAAAACCCACTAGACGGTCAGTTCTGACTCAACTTATAACTCAAAAAGTTCTATTAGGCTTAGTTTAATTGTGAGTCATTTTTGAACACAATAGCTATAGCAATCCATGCACTTAAGCAAAGCTCAGCTTAAACAATGTGGTGCTTCATAGGAGATGTATTATACTTCATTTGTATACATTCCTGTAAGAAAAATTTTCCACATATTCTGAGCTTGCTAATCATGTTTTATATGGATGCCAACCTTCATATATATGAAAGTAATAATATTAGCTAACACTTAATACATACTCCATATCCCAAATCTTATCAGAGGTGTCTTAGGAACAAATCTGGCTGATATATTTCCAAGAGATCACAGCCCTTAAAAATCCTATGGAAAATAGTTCTACTGTGACACACATAGGTGATGGTGATAAGTAAAAAGGACTCCATGACCACTGGTTTTGGTATTCCTAGCTCTTCTCCTGTCTTACCTTATTTCATTTTCATAATAATCCTAAAGAAAACTATCCCACTAGTAGGATAATTTGTGAAATACATCCTCCTCACTAACTATGGAGAGCACAGGCTTGTAATTGTTGTTGTCAGGTGCTATTCTGCTGGCTACAACAACCTCTAGAGACCCTTTGAACAACGGATTTGAACTTTGCCCTATCCTGTGCTGTCCCCATGATCTCCACCATGCTCAAGTCCCAGCTTACCGTCATTGTGTCAGCCTGTTTGGCTAAGCATCTTCCATTCTTTCAATGACCCTTGAGTTTCTTCAGTAATATGTCTTTTTTTTTTCCAAGGACTGGCTTTTTCTGACAATATATTGAAAGTATATGAGACAAAATATTACAGCATCCTTGTTTCCAAGGAACATCCTGTTGCATTTCCTTCAAGATAGATTTGTTTGTTCTTATGGCAGTCCTTGCCAACATTCAATATTCTTCACCGACATCACAGTTAAAAGGCATTCATTCTTCTTCAATCTCTCTTATTCACTGCCCAACTTTTACATGCTTAAAGAGATCTTAGGATGGGCTCTGTGCTATCCAACTAGTAATGGCTGAGTTAGGACTTACTTCCAGATATTACTGACCCCCACGCCATTTTCATGTTCTTTACCCTACAGTTCTGAGAGCAAATCTCAAGACCTAATTTATCTGAGTCTCAGCTCTCTCAATCAATTTAATAAGGAGATTGAATGATATTATCTTCTAGTCTGGAATGATCTGTTAAAGTTCGGCTTACGTAGCAAGAAAGAAATGCTCCCGGGCCCTTCTCTCCATCTGCTCACTGAAACCCCTGACAACTCTACTTAAAGGGGCAAGACAGCAGCTGACAGCTTTGATCTTGATTAAGTAAGAGTTCAAGATTTACAACTAGATCTCAATCTTTGGTTAGAACTTCAACTAGGCTCATGAATAACTGTATCTGTGATTTCCCACTCTATGCAGTAAATCTTAGAATGCTTGCCTTACTATCTGTTATAAAATTCCTCCCCAGATTTCATGTATCCAACTACACACTTTCCTTTTCAAACCCTAATGAAAGTAGTCCATACTTGCTGCCATCTCCCTTACATGATCTACTTCAGTCAGGCTTTTGCTCTGTCCTTCAACATCAATCTCTTTTCAAGGTCAGCTCTAAACTCTAGGAGTCCTTCATATGACATATCTGAGAAGAAACCAGAAGCACTATGTTAGAAGAAAGAGTACAGGGTCAATGCAAAATTTGTGTACTGTTCTCATAAAAAATGTCTTAGGTTAATTGCAAAAACAAATACACATTGTTAAATAGATACATATAATCTTTCATAAAATTTCTTGCTACCACAGGAGTTTCTGGCATTTACTATATCCAAGAAAATTGGTAAGCAGTTTAACTTTTTAAAAAATAAATGTACTATTTAACTATTCTTACATATCCTTTTCTATGAACTTTGATAAATGACAATAGTTATAGAAAAGCTTCAGGACTTTTTTCATAGGTCTCTATGAGTTGTGCTTGACTAGACAGCAATCAACCACAGTAACAACCTATCACTCTAGCATATTGTGGTGGTATTTTGAGATTAGATTAAACTTGTTATTGTTGCTGTTGGATGCATCAAGTTGACTACAACTAATAGTGACCCTGTGAACAACAGATCTGAATCTTGCCCTGTCCTGTGCCATCCTCACGACCTGTAATATGCTCGAGCCCATTATGACAGTTGCTGTGTCAATCCATCTTATTGAGAGCATTCCTTTCTCTGAACCTCCACTTTTCGTAAAATGACGTCATTTATTAAGAACTGGTCCCTTATAACAACATCCCTAAAGTAGGTGAGATAAAGCATCACTGTTCTTGCCTCTAAGAAGCACCTTGATTTCACTTCCTTCAAAATAGACTGGTTTCTTCTTTTGGCAGACCATAGCACATTTGGTATTCTTATCTAATACCACGGCTGGAGGCGAGGTAGGTCTGAGGACTCCAAACATGTGTGGTGGTTTTCTGGGGCCCATGAGGGGGTTGGCAGAGCAGACTTGCCAGATGAATGGGTGTCTGGGGTAGGGAGTTTCCCAGCATTTGGGCGTGCCGGGCTGCTAAGAAACTGTGACACTCATGTGTCAGATGCGTTAATGGCTGGTTACCCAATGCGGACAGAGAGTGGAGTGGATCTCCCCGATTAAAAGAAGCTTGGAAGGAGGAGTGGCAGCTACTTCCATAATAGCTTGCCTCCAGAAACCCTACGCGAACCTGGAGAAAGTATGAAAGGCACCCAAGCATCGAGGACTCTCCTTCATAGGGCTGCTATGAGTTGCCTGCGACTAGACAGCACTTAACAACAAACAACATCTAATACCACAATTCAAAGGTTTCAATCTGTCATCATTATTCATAATCCAATTTTTAGAGCCATATGAAGCAATGTACATCTGGATCTTTAAATTGCTATCTTGGCTCTTGAGCACTTTGGAGATTCCTTTGACAGTACATTTTCCTAATGTAACACATCACATCTTGGTTTTCTGTTTGGTTTTTTAAAGAAAAATATTTTATATTGATTTACATACAAAAGCAGTATATATCGTATTTCATTTCTATACAGTGTGTTTCATGTATTCATCCATTCATACTGAGTTTCACATTATCATTCCCATACATTGTGCTTTCTAAAACTAAGTGCATTGACCCTTGCTCCACTTTTTCAAGTACACACTGGCTTGATTCCTTTACCCCTTTACTCTGTCCTCCAAACTATGCTACCTTGAGATTTTCATCCTGTCCCTACTGTTAGCCTTCCCCCTCCCTCCTCTTCACCCTTGGACTTTGGCACACTTCTGACAACCCTTCTATTTCTGCAATAAAAGTCTTATGCAGCATTTTTCCTTATGAGCCTGAATTAGTTCACTCAGCATAATGCTCTCTAGTCTCTCTCAAGTTGTGTAATAATTTTCAAAATCATTGCTCCTGAGTACTGCATAGTATTTCACCATGTGAATGTACCACAATTTCTCAATACATTCCTTTTTTTAATGGGTATATGGGCTGTTTTTGTTTTCTTTCTATTTTGAATAATGTTGTTATGAACATCAATGTACAGATTACCATTTGAGTCTCCATTCTATGTTTTTTGTTTTCTTGACTGCTGTTAATATGGGTATTGATTGTGGATCCAAGGAAAATTTAAATTGTTGATGTCAATCTTTTCTCAAGTTATCATGATGGTATGTATTAACCTAGTGATAAGGTCTTTTGTTATGATATAATCCATATTGAATTCTGTGTTCTTTTGTCTTCTGAAATAAATGCTCCAAGCCCTCTCTCTTTATGCAAGCAGTGCTATGTCATCTGTATAAGTCAGATTGTTGATTAGTCTTCCTCCAATCCTGATGCCATAGTTTTATTCACATAGTCCAGCGTCTCAAATGATTTTCTCAACCTGCAGAGAAAGGATACATGTATCCTTGGTGTATACTTTTCTGACTATAAGCCATGCAGTGTAACCTGAGTAGCAATAGTGAAAGATACTATAGACAGTATACTGAATGACATAGGAAGAATCAAAAGAAAATGGAGAGAGTACACAGAGTCACTGTGCTGAATTTACTGACACAGAAAAACTTCAAAAAGTACCATATAAGCAAGAACCAGTGGTAATGAAGGAAGAAGATGAAACTGCATTAGAAGACTAATGAACATTCCATGGCCTGATGAAAGATCAAACAAGTCTTGGAGCAAATGCAGCTGGAGTGCTCCTTGGAGGCAAAATGATAAAGCTGCCCATCAATCATGTAGCTAGGAAGCTAGGAGGGGCTATTCCTTGGAGAAAGACATTATGCTTGGAAAGGCAGAGAGTCACAAAGGAGAGGAAGACTTCAACTAGATGGATTGACACAGTGACTGCGGTAATGGGCTCTAGTCAGGAAGTGTGAAGATGCTTCAGGACAGGATGCAGTTCAGCTCTGTTATTCATAGTGTCACTAGGGGTTGCACTCAACTTGATGGCACCTAACAACAACATCAACAACAGTGTTCCTCCCTCTTTCTATTTGAACAACAGCCTCTTGATGTATGTATAGGTTTCATGTGAGCAAAAATGAATATTCTGGAATCCCATTCTTCTCAATTTTGTTTATAATTTGTTGAGGCTGCCTAAACTAATTAACTTGTTATGAATCACACAGTTTAATACCTTTACCTAGTCAATAAAGCATAAATAGGTATTTTCCGGCATTCTTTCCTTTCAGTCAGGATCCATCTGACATCAGCAATGATATCCCTGGTGTCACAGCCTCTTCTAAATCCTTCTTGGACTTCTGAAAACTCCTTTTCTCTGTACTGTTCTAGCCATTTTTAATGATCATCAATAGTGTTTTGCTTGCAAGTGTTATTAATGATAATGTTAAACAGTTTCCATATTCTGTTGTATCACCTTTCTTGGGAATGGGAACAAATAATGACCCCTTATAATTAATTGTCCAGAGAGCTGTCCTCCAAGTTCCCCAGTATAGACTAGTGAGCACATCCAGGGCTGCATCTATTAACTGAAACAAGTCAATGGTATCCTATCCTGGGGACCTTATAGGAAAAACAACTATGTCTTGGAGAAAGTGCAGCCACATTACTCCTTGGAGGCAAAAATGGTAAAGCATCCCCTCATATACTTCAGGCATATTACTAGGAGAGGCTATTCCTTGGAGAGGGACATCACTCTTAGAAGGGTGGAGAGTTAGCCAAAGAGAAGATGACTTTCAACCAGGTGAATTGACACAGCTGTAATGGGTTCTAGTATGTGAACAAGCACAGGATATGACAGAGTTCAGATCTGTTGTTCACAGGGTCGATATAGGTCTGTCATACTTGACAGCACAAAAAGTAAATAAGACTGTAATGTTTTATAGACATATGTAGGAGATTTGGTGGCATGGTCTACAGGGAACTTCGTTAATAACGCAAAGACTATGTAGCTCTGGCAGTTCCAACCACCAAAAGCCTCCCAGGAGAAAGACAGACAATCTCCTCTTGTGAGATCTACAACGTTGAGCAGAGAAATTAAGGGGGAGGGCCAGCAAGAGATGAGTTCTTACTCATCAGCAATGAGTGAGTGCAATCTTGTACAGCATTCCAATCTCCATCTATTCCCATCTTCACAATTCATCTTCTCTTTGTGGCTATCTTTCTGTGTCTCTTCTCTTCTTATGTGGACACTAGTCATATTGGATTATGTCCCACTCTACTATTATTTATATCAATTTAACTAATTATATCAAGAAACCATATATGATCCAGAATAAAAACAATATATGAAGTAGGAAGTGCAGGCTGCTATGAAGGACTTGGCAAAAAGTAAAGCCCAAGAAATTGATGGAATACCAACTGATATATTTCAGCAAACAGATGATGCCTTGCATGTGCTCACCAAGTTGTGCTAAGAAATCTAGAGGACAGCTAGTTGGCCAACTTACTCGAAGAGATCCATATTTGTTCCCATTCCAAAAGAAGGTGACCCGGCAGAGTGTGGCTATTGCCGAACAATATCACTAGTATCACACACTAGCAAAACCCTACTGAAGATTATCCATAAAAGACTTGAACAGTACATTGACAGAGAACCACCAGAAAAACAGGCTGGATTTAAAAGAGGTTGTGATACTACAGACATTATTGCCAATGTAAAATGGAGCTTGGCAGAAAGCAGAGAGTACCAGAAGAATGTCTATCTGTGTGTCACTGACAACGCAAAGGCATTTGACTGTGTGGATCACAGTAAATTGTGACTGACCTTGAGGAAAACGGGAATCTCAGAACACTTGACTGTGTTTATATGAAAGCTATACTTGGACCAAGAAGTAGTCCTCAGAACAGAACAAGAAAACATTACATGGTTCAAAATCAGGAAAGGAGTGTGTCACGGATTCATCCTGTCTCCATACCTTTTCAATCTGTATGCAGAACAGATCATTTGGGAATCAGGGCTTTATGAGGAGAACTGTGGCATCAAGATTGGAGGAAACTCATTAAAAATCCTATATTATGCAGAT
>NW_006399849.1:2632174-2632738 GCF_000299155.1 Elephantulus edwardii | reverse complement strand
TCAAGGAAATGGCTTGATAAAATGTCTGAGATAATGAACTCAAATATGTCAAGGATGATAAGTATGGTATAGCATAAGACAGGTTCCAGATCTGTTGTTTATAGGTCACTATGAGTCATACTGGACTGGATGGCACTTATCAATAACTGTTGTTGTTGTTGTTGATTGATGTCAAGTTGAGCACAACTCATAGCAACTCTATGAACAAAAGACCTAATTCCCTTCCATAATTAGTGTCGTTTTTCCAAGTTCATAGAGTGTCCAGAGACATGTGGTTTAGGAAGTGGATGCCACTCCTGCTTCCAAACTTGTTTTACAACTGGGAGCTCCACCAAATACTGTCCACAATGGGAAACCATTCTGGTATTTGACACCCGAGTGGCACAAGGTTAAACATCACAGCAAACCCAGGCTACTTCTTCCAGTACATTGACAAAAAGTGATATACAAAGTGAAAGAGTGTTCCTCCCGATAATAGCAAAACAAGTCTCATTTAGCAATGGTTAAGTGTTGTCAAGTGTACTATGACTCAGAGTAAGCTTTGCATTAAAGACCTGAACTCTG
>NW_006399849.1:2599223-2631769 GCF_000299155.1 Elephantulus edwardii | reverse complement strand
AAGGCATCAATTCTTTTCCTGTAATTCTTATTCATTGCCCTTTCAGAGGCACAGCAAGTAATCAGAAAGACTATGGCCTGAATCAGATGTACTTTAGTCCTCAAACTGACATCATTACTCTTCAATTATTTGGAGAGGTCCCCAGATGCAGACTCTCTCAGTTCAATGTATCTCCTTATTTCCTGACTGCTGATACCACAGATGCTAACTGTAAATTCAAGCAAGATGAAGCTGTTGAGAGTTTCAATCTCCTCTCCATCCATCATGACACTGCCTATCAGTCCAGTGGTAAGAATCTTTGTTCTCCTGACATTGAGATACAATCTATACTGAAGGCCGCATCCTTGATCTTCTGTAACAAGTGCTTCAAGTCCTCCTCACTTCCAGCAAGCAAGGTTGGGTCATCTGCGAAATGCAAGTTATTGATGACTCTCCCTCCAATCCTGATGCCACACTCCTCCTAATAGAGGCCAGCTTTTGTGATAACTTGCTCAGCATACAGATTAAATAGGTATGGAGAGGGAATATAACTCTAGTGCTCCCTGATTAAGACAGACTAGGCCGAAAGATGAATCTTCTACTTCCTAAAAAAAAGGCCTCTGAAAACCCTATGAACACTAAAGAAAGAGGATGGTTATAGTAGTGTAGTGGTACAGCCCAGATTAGAAATCAGTTAAAATGAGGAAAAACAATGACAAACATTGTTTAACAATTGGAAAATGGAATGTACATAGCTTGAATGTTGGGACATGGAAATAGTTAAAAATTAAATGGAATGCATGAATATCAATCAACATAATAGGCATCATTAAGATCAGATGGACCAGTTTTGGCCACTTAGAAACAGATAATCATATGCTGTACTATGCAGGGAATAAAAAACAAGAAGAATGGTGTGGCACTCATAGTCAAAACGTCAATTTCAAGCAAGTTCTATCCTGAAATACAATGTTGTGAGTGATAGGATAATATACATACACAAACAAGGATGGCTAGTTAACACAACTATTGTTCAAATATATGCTCCTACATCTAGAGCCAAAAATGAAGAAATTGAGAATTTTTACCAAATCTTGTCATTTCAAATTGACCAAACATGCAATCAAGATGCATTAGTGATAATGGTGACTGGAATGCAATAGGAAACAGTGAAGAAAGAATAGTAGTGAGAAAATATGGACTTGGCTATAGAAAGGAGCCTGGAAGTGGAAAGATTGAATTTTGTATTTACAATGATTTATTCATTGCAAATGCCAATTTTATATGTGTTTCACTAAATTGTTGATTGCAGATTAGTAAGTAAACCCAAATAAGTCTGTGCTTACCTTGGTTACTGGGTACTTTCTGCCTTTCCTTTGATTATACAGGAAAGTCCTGACGGGATGGGAGAGAAGCAGGTGTCACACATACATACAAGCAGAGACTTTAATACAATGAGAAAATGTGAAATTGTCCACTACAATTTAGTGAGTAACCCAATATAAGCCTGTGCTTACCTTGTTTATTTAATTCTGGTGAATATCACCATTGTAAAGGATAAAGAAGTGGCTTTATTGTTAGCCAGGAGGTTGTTCAGATGTTCCTTATGAGACATTCTCAAGTCATTTGAATTTTTTTTTTGTTATTAAACACACCAGAGATGTCGTGGAACATTCTTTAGAACACCAAATCTTGGGACAAAATTTTCTTAGATACTTTCGTTTGAAGGAGCAGACGCAAACATGGATCCTCAACCAAATCCAATTTTATCTGGTCATGAGCCAGGCAAGCCAAATATTGACAATATTTATGCCACTGTTAAAAGAGATGCTTCCTTTAGGAAAAGATGCTTCTAGACAGACGAGATTACCTTTATAAGAAGCACCAAGCTTTCTTTCTCTCTTCCACCAAAACATGGTACCACACTTAACGTAGAGCTGGCTCCTCTATGCTAATGATCAAATTTTTTAGATTCTGCAATTACCTGAAATTAGAGCAGGAGGGGGAACCCACCCTTCCCTACGCCCCTGCATGCCAGAGCAGCAGGTGTGCCTATTTCAGAGGTAAGTGAAATATTTGCCAAATCATTTGGCACATTTCAACTCTAGATATGCCAAATTACCTGTCAAAGTGAAAATGCTTGTTTAAAACAAAGATAAATGTCCCTCCATACACATTTGAATGGACCCACAGTGCCATCCAGTGGCTCGTTATATTGGTCATGCGCGTACTGACCTCTAATTGTCTCCTAGGTTTTGGTTCTAAGCTCATCACCCTTCATTGGGCATCAGTTCCTCTGTTTCTCAGAGCTGTTGGAAATTGATGGGATACGGTAAGTACATTTGAACGATCTGGGTTGAAGGAGAGTGGTGTCAAAGGTGGGCCACTATATCTATGGTAATCTGAGCATGAATGGAATTGCCTGTGAGGCTTTCCAACAAGCAAACATCTAACTGTCTTCTTCAACTGAATATCAACACCTAAAGAAACATGCTAAAAATACTCAGCTTCCTTGTCTTGAATTATGGGGACTAGGCCAACCAAAAGCATGTTTACTTCTCTTCAGTAAATCGTCTTCCATTCTTAATCTCCTTGTTGTCCAACTGTTCCCTTAAAATGCCATTTCCAAGTTCCTGGGTTTCTTTTTAAAAAGAATACAAGGTATCTGGGATCAAATAAATTTGTGAAAAATAAGCCAAAAAAGAGATAAAGAAGAGGAAAAATGGAGGGAGAGACGAAGGAGAAAAGATCCTTTAGATAATTGAAGGATCAAAATTACTCTGCTTCCAATGTTGTTGTTGTCATCATTGTTAGGTGCCATTGAATTGCCTGCAACTCATAGTGATCCTATATACAACAACTCTGAAGCCTGCCCTGTCCTGAGCCTGTCTCACTGACTCTGACACACCTAATACCATGACGTTACTATGTCAATCCATTTCATCCAGCGACTTTCTCTCCTGTGTTGTCCCTCTATCCTTCCAAGCATGAAGTTTTTCTCCAAGAAATAGTCCTTCCTGGCCACATGCCAAAAGCATGTGAGTCCAAGCTTCAAAATCTTTGCCTCTAAGGAGAAACTTGTTTTCACCCTCTTCAAGGCAGACCTGTTTGTTCTCTTGGTGGTCCAAGACATTTTTCCAGCACCACAATTCAAAGGCATCTATTCTTCTTCTGTCATACTTAGTCATTGTCCAGTTTTCTGCCTGTTAGCAAGTAATTACAAAGACCATGGTCTGTATTAGGTGCACCTTAGTTTCCAGAGTGGCATAATTACTCTTTAGCACTTTGGAGAGGTCCCTAACAGTAGACTTCCCCAATGCAATTCATCATTTGATTTCCTGATTGCTGGTACCAAGAATGTTAATAGTGGACCTGAGCAAACTGAAATTGTTAACAATCCCAATCTCTATCTATCATGATGCTGCCAGTTGGCCCAGTGGTGAGAACCTTTGTCTTCTTGAGGTTGAGCTTCAATCTATATTGAAGACTACAGTCCTTGACCTTCTTTAGCAAATGTTTCAAGCCCTTCTCAGTTTCAGCAAGTAAGGTTGTGTCATCTGTATATCATAAGTTATTGATGAGTTTTTCTCCAATCCTGATGTCACATTTCTCCTCACAAAACCAGCCTCCTGAATTATCTGTTCCACATACAGATTGAAAAGGTGTGTAGATCTGTCCCTGATACATTCTTTTTCTAATTTTGAACCATGCAGTGTTCTGTCCTGAGGAGTGCTTCCTTGTCTGAGCATAGGTTTCATATGAGCACAAAAGAGCTGTCAATCATACAGTAACAACACCAGCTATAACTTGTCCCCCAAAAGATGCCTTCTTATTATATAGGAGTTATGCAATGCTTGTGACAAAGCTTAGAGCTGGACCAATCAAAAGTTCTGGGAGCTCCTTTATACATCCTTGTCATGTTGGCTGTAAAGAGTTACGAGTTTTCACTGGGGGAGCATTACAAAAAGGAAGCAGAAGTCTAGATGGGAATTACAGATCACAACACATAGATTGTCTCTTTTCCCATTGGCTTTCCCAGCATGGCTTAACAGAGACCTGTGATAAGTCTTAGCTTCAAAATTTCTGAACTTGTCAGACCAAATTTAGACATTCAGTTTCTCACTTTGGCTTTTTGAAAAGATACCTTGAAGAAAACATCAGCTGTTCTGATCAGCAGGTTGTTGTTTTCTTCTTCAAATAAATGAAATCCATCTGGTTTCAATCCTAAAAGACCATACCTCCTGGGGCAATTCCCTCCATTATTTTCCATTTGCTTTTTAATCTTATTTTATTTCAGTGCATTGTGAAATAACTTGAATTAACAGAAACATAGACACAGTAAACTAGGACAATGTCTCCATTTTAGAGATGTGGATATTGAGGTCTATTTCTTTGTTTGCACTTTTTAAGTGACTAGAAGTCTTCAACCTGTAGTTGTTGTTTGCCTTCAAGTCAGAAGTGACTAGCAGAGGAAAGCTTAGTTACTTTAAGACTTTTCACAATAAAGATGAAATAGCCTTAGCTTGATATCATCAAAATAATTGAAAGGTTTGGAGAAAGGATAAGGAGAATGCTATTGTTACAGTTTATGATCAAGTTGGAACTGACCCATAATTGACCCTTCAGTGGGTTTCAGAAGCAGTAAATCACACTGGAGCTGGTTGCCTATCTTTATCTTGCCGAGCAGCTGGTAAATTTGAACCACATGCCTTCAGGTTGGCAGTGCTGCTGCTTACCCTCGGCCACCAGAATAGTGTTGTTCAATCTGCTTCTCCATCTCTCCACATGACAGCAGAGGACATGGAATCTATAATAATTTATGGAATAGTATTTCCAGCTACACACTGAATCAGGAATTCTGGGTGACCAGCTCTCATGTCACTAACGTAGACTGACTCATTGCACTTTGAAACCTTATAGAAATAAATTGTGGTTTTTCTGGATTGTTCCATCTGAGATGGAGAAAATCTTCAAAAAGAAGTTCAGTAAACATAATGTCTGATTAAAGGCTTGGAAAAGTGTTATATGAATGCCTGTCTGAGAAGCAGAACTTCAATTTGGAAGGGGCATGAGTAAAAATTATTTAATGAGTCACAAAGAGGATGTTGTTGTGCTTGTGATTGTTAGGGGCCCTCAAGTCGAGTACAACACACAGCGATCCTATGAACAGCTGGCTTGAATCTTGTCCTAGTCTGTGCCATCCTCATCATCTCTGACACATGGAGACTCTTGCTGAGGTCACTGTGTCAGTCCATCTCATTGAGGGTCTTTTTTTTCCTTCACTGACCCTCCACCTTTCCCAGCATGATGTCCTTTTCTAAAGAATGGCTTCACCCAGCTACAGAGTATTAAAAAAAAATGAACTTCACCATCTCTGCCTCCAAGAAGCACTCTAGCTGTACTTTTACAAAGACATTATATGTGTTCTTTTTCCAGTACGTGGAATATCCAGTACTCTTTCCATCCTCAAAGGTATCAGTTTTTCTTCTTTCATCCTTGTTCATTGTCCAGCTCTCTGATTCATAGCTGGTGATTGAGAAGATCATGGCCTGAAACAGGCACACCTTAGTCATCAAACTGACGTTATTGCTCTTCAGCATTTTTGAGAAGTCTCAATAATGAGCTTACCCAGTCCAATACATTTACTGATTTCTTGACTGCTGTTACCAAAGATGTTGATTGTTGATCTGAGCAAGACAAGTTCATTGCTATCTTCAGTCCTTTTCTCTGTCTGTCATGATGTTGGTTATCATCATGTTGTTGGTCCTGTGGTGAGGACCTTTGTTTTCTTGATGTTAAGATGTAATTTATACTGAAAGCCTTAGACCTTAATCTTTTGTAGCAAGTGTTGCATAATCTCCTCACTTTCGGCAAGCAAGGTGATATCATATATGTAACACAAGTAGTTCATGGACCTTCCTCTGATTCTGATGCCACATTCCTCTTTGTTGAGCCCAGCTTTGAAAATTATTTGATCAGCATAAAGATTGATTAGGTATGGTGAAGGATAAAATCTTGGTGCACATAAACCCTTCCTGATCTGTAAACAGTGCAGTATTCCCTTTTACAAGTGGACAACAGCTTCTTAATCTGGATATAGATTTCTCATCAGCACAATTAAGTGTTGTAGTTTTCCCATTCTTCTCAATATTAGCCATAATTTGTCATGATCCACACAGTCAAATGTCTTTGCAGAGCCAGTAAAATACAAATAGACATTTTATGATATTCTCTGCTTTCATTCAGGATCCATGTGACATCAGCAATAATATCTGTGGAGTTGTGGTCTCTACTAAACCCAGCTTGAACTTTTAATAGTATTCTGACAACATACTGTTCTAACCATTTTTGGGTGATCTTCAGCATATTTTGCTTGCATGTGATAGTAATAATACTTTTTTATGATTTCTGCGTACTACTGGATCACCTTTCTTTGGAATGGGGAAAAATAGGAATCTCTTCTAGGCAGCTGACCAGGTAGCTGTCCTCCAAATTTTCTGGCATAAACTAAGGAGCACATCCAGGGCCACACCTGTTAGTTGAAACATATTAACTGGTATTCCATCAACTCCTGGGACCTTTTCTTTTTGCTAATATCTTTAGTGCAGCCTGAACTTCATTTTTCAATACCATTAACTCATGTTCACACAGTTCTTCACAAAATTTTTCTTTGTTAATTCATTCTTTTTTTACAACAATTCAGTGTATTCCTTCCATTTTCTTTTGAAGCTTCCTGGATCACTCAATATTTGCCTGTTAGCACCTCTCAGTATTTCAACTCTAGTCTTCAAATGTTTTTTCAATTCTTTAAACTTGAGAAGTGGTGAACAAGTTCTTCCCTTTTTATTTTCTATCTCTAGCTCTTTGCACATTTTGTTATAATATTTTGCTTTATCTTGTCGAGGTGCCCTTTGAAACCTCCTCTCTGCTCTTTTACTTTTATATTTCTTCTGTTTCTTCCGGCTTCTAGACATATTATTATAATTTTCATAATCTCTTCTGACATCAATTTTTATTTTTTCTTTTTCCTCCTTCTTTGCAATTACCTTTTGCTCTCTTAATGGATATCTTTGATGTCCTCCCATAGTTCCTCTGATCTTCGATCATTGGCATTCAATGCCTCAAACCTGTTCTGAGATGACAATTAAATTCAACTGGGATAGACTGAAGACCATCTTTTGGTTCCTGTGGGCTAGGTTTAATTTTCTCCAGCCTCAGTTCAAACTTGCACATGAGTAATAATTGATGTTCTGTTCCATAATCAGCATTGGTCTGGTTTTGATTGCTGATGTTATGCTTCTTTGATTCTTTGTGCAACTATAGTAAATCTGATTCTTGTGCAATCCATCAGGTAAGACTGATGTGTAAAGTTACTATTTTTGGGTTTTAAAAATTTTTTATTAAAATTTTTATCATTCTTATATATTGTGGTTGATGCATATAGCCATTTGTGTGGGTGTTTTAATTTTTTTTTAAAAAGGAATTATTGAGTAAATAATTGAGTGTACAATATTTGATCTTTTGATCTCCAGTCTCATTTCTGTCACTGAATCCATAATTGTCAGCTACCATTCCTTCCTTTCCTCATTGTTTTCAACTTTTGTATTCTAGCCATCAATAATTGCTAATGCATCATGATTGCGTGTTTGGTCACTTTCAGACTGCAAAAGTTGATAGATATATCCTCAATCTCCACCTCTTTCACTTTAGTAATTGGTGCATATATTTGAATAATAGTTGTATCAATAGGTTTTCTTAGCATGCTTATGGATATTATCCTATAATTCACAACATTATACTTCAAGATGGTTCCTGAAATTGCCTTTTTAACTGTGAAGCAACATCATTCTGATTCAGTTTTTCATTCCAAGTATAGAAGATCATATGATTGTCTGATTCAAGGTGGCGCATGCTAGTCCATGTCAGTTTACTTCTGACTAAGACGTCAATCTTCATGCTTCCATTTCATGTTTGACAGCTTCCAGTTTCCCTACATTCATGCTTTGCACATTCCATGTTACATCATTAATGGATGTTTGCATGTTTCTCCTAATTTTTAGTGACTTCCTATTGAGAGTCTACCTCTAATACTATAACTAACCACATTTCTTTGTTCATAGGATTTTAAAAGACCCATTGTTTTGGAAGTGCATGGACAATGTCTAGTCTGTCTTAATCTAGGAACTCTGTTGTAACCTATCCACTACGAGTGACCCTTCTAGTACTTGAGACCCTGATGGCATACATTCCATCATTACAGCATCCCACAATCTACATGAGTACAGCAAACTGATAGATAAGTGTTGTATTAATATAAAAATAATAATACCCAAGCCCATATAATCTAAGATATAAAGTAATTGGTAACATCCACATAACTCCTCAATAAAGGAACTGATATATAGTTGTTGTACCTCTAAAAGAAAATGGTAAAAAGGTAAAAACACCCAGGCATACAAATATCATGGCATAGTATACCCTTTTCCAATTCTAGATGAAGCCAAAGGTAGCTTGGCAGGATGGGCATCCAGAGGTCCAGGACAGAGTCTGCAGGCAACAAAGAGGGCAGCTGCAGCCCTGCTGAGGGTCTTGATGCCAGACGCAGAGGTCCACTGGCAATGAGGAAGGTAGGTGAGGCTTCAGTAGAGTCCAGAGGTCCAGGGCAGAAGTCTGAAGGCAAGGGTCCTGACACCTGGATCAGAGGTCCACAGGTGATGAGGAAGTCAGATGAGGCTCTACCTGGTGCCTTCTGGCTTTCAGACCTAGCAACCCTTAAGCCTGTGTTAAATACCAGCACTAAAGATTCAGCTGAACCACTGTCTGTGCCAATAATCCCATCCAGGACCCCATCCTGCCTGTCCTACCATGAAGAAGACGTTATTTTTGTTGGTGTTAGGTGCATTCGAGCTGAGCACAACTCATAACAACCCTATGAGTAACAGATCTGATATCCTGTGCCATCCTCACCATTTCTGTTACACTTGAGTTCATTGCTGCAGTTACCATATAAACCCATCTCAGTAAGGGTCTCCATCTCTTTGGCTGACTCTCCACCCTTCCATGCATGATATCCTTTTCCAAGGAATAACGTCTCTTGGCAACATGTCCAAAGTATGAAAGATGAAGCTTTGTCATCTCCGCTTCCAAGAAGAACTCTGGCTGCATTTTTTTCAAGACATTTCTGTTTATTCTCTTGGCAGCCCATAGGATATTCATACTCTACTCCAATACCACAATGCAAAGTCATCATTTCTTTTTCTGTCATCCCTATTCATTGTACAGCCCTCAGATGCATAGTAAGTAATGGAAATTATCTTACTTAGGCACACTATAGTTTTCAAACTGACATCATCACTCTTCTCTATTTTGGAGAAGTCTTTGACAGTCGACTTGTCCAAAGCAATATGTTTTCTTATCTCCTGACCACTGGTACCACTGATGTTGATTATAAACTCAAACAAGACATACTCATTAACAGGTTTAATCCTTTCTCTATCATGATGTTTCTCACTTGCCCAGTGATAAGGAAGTTTGTTTTCTCGATGTTAATATGCAATTTATTTTGAAGGTTGTAGTGGTTGATCTTCTGCAACAAGAGCTTCAGGTCTCCCTAGTTTTCAGCAAGCAAGGTTGTCTCTTTTACATAAGTTGTTGATGAGTCTTTCTCGGATCCTGATACCATAATTCTCTTCATAGAATCTAGCTTCTTAAATTATTTGCTCAGCATACAGAATGAATAGATATGGAGAAAGGAATGAACAACAGACCTCAACCTTGTCCTATCTTGTGTCATCCTTATTATCTCTCACACACTTGAGCCCACTGCTGGAGTCTCTGTGTCAATGCATCTTATTAGGGGTCTTCTTGTCTTTGTGGACCCTCCATCTTTCTATGCATTATGTCCCTTTCCAAGGAATCATCTCTTCTAGCTATATGTCTAAAGTATGCCTCCAAGGAACACTTTAGCTGCATTTTTTCTAAAACATGTTCTTTTGCCAGTCCCAGGAATATTCAACACTCTTCTCCAACACCACAACTCAAAGACATCAATTCTTCTTCTGTTTTCGTTATTCATTGCCCATATTTCAGGCGAATAGCAAATGATTGAAAAGACTATGCCCTGTATCCAATGCACCTTAGTCTTCAAAATGGCATCGTTGTTCTTCAGCATTTTGGAGAGGTCTCTGACATCTTACTTGCCCAATAGAGTATGTCTCCTCTCCTGATCTCCTGACTGCTGATTCTGAGGGTATTGATTTTTTATTCAAACAAGATGAAATCATTGACAACTTCAATCCTTTCTCCATCTGTTATAATGTTGTTTATTGGCCCAGTAGTGAAGACCTTGATATTGAGATATATCATCCATCATCTTTGTAGTCTTTGCTCTTTTGCAATAAGTGTTTCAAGTCCTCGCTTTCAGCAATCAAAGTTGTGTCACTGGCAAAACGAAAGATTCCCAAAGGCTGTAGATTTTTATGGGAACCTACAGCCTCATCTTTCTCCCACCCATCTTTCGTGAATAGCCCAGCATTTAGTCCACTACATAAGCAGGAATCCTAACAAAAGATACATACTCGTTTTAAACGCTAAAAATAAATAAAATCAGAGTAAGTAACATATAGGCTTTACCAGTCAATCATAGATATCCATGGGCATAAAGCAAAGTCCAACTGAACCTTGAGAGCCTAAAACTTTGAACTGAAATAGAGGGCTTCCAACTGGCTCAGTTAGTACATATTTCTTGAAATCCATAACAATGAGCAAACAAGCAAAGTTCTCACCCTTGCTAAATATTTTGTTCCAACTTTCCTCTCTTTCATTCTCCTCCCATTTCAGTACTACTTTGCTAGTTTTTTCCATTCTTGGGTTCCCAAATGCACTTCTCTCTTTCACCCTCAGTTTTTGCTCCTTTATACTTTAGCAAGGATAAGCTTTGGCTCACTATGTGACAGAGATCACCTCTGATTTCCTGAAGTCTTTTAGCTCTAATGTATACTAATTCATGCCTCGAGTAAGAGGTTATTCCTAGCTCAGGTTACAGGTTGGCCTCGAGTAAGAGGTTATTCCTAACTCAGGTTACGGGATACAAACACAGATGCCTACCCTGATTATTTAAGCCTGACTAGTTACCAGTCATACATTTTTATTCCCCTCATCAGCTGTGGTTATTGATGGATGCTATTCCTAGGAAAATGGGGTATTTCTGAGGTGAATACCCTGAAACATGGCTCTACCTACTCTATTATGTATTATTATGTTTCTCTGAATTTATACAAGTCTGCTTTGTTAAGTTCTAGAGTACATCTTTGACTATGCCCTGCTACTGAGTTTTCTTTCCCATCATTAATTTGGAGACAACATGGTCAATTTTTGCTAAGATTCTTATCATTCTATCATATACTAACCTCCTTGTTGGACAGACTTGAGTGCCAAATAAAAATTTTCCTCATTTTTTCTTCTAACTGATGCAATTGTCAGCAAAGCAAGTCAACAATTTACCAGATGCTCTGATTTTAGCAAAACTGATACTTCCAGCATATGTCCAAGTACAGTAATGAGGTATTTAAGCAACCTTGTTTCTCTGCCAAATTTCAAGAAAACATGTATATTATGATCTAAGATTCTATAATCTATGCCTAGTTTTAAGACTATGGCAGTAATGTGTGACAATCATAATATTGCTTTAGTTTATCTTCCTGAAAAAAAAATAGAGAGAGAAAGTTTCTCTTTCTATTGTGAAGTCATTCCTAGGTCCTAAACTGCCAAAAGTCAAACAGATGTCTTAGAAAATATGTACCCAAAGTGTTCCTTAGAGGCAAGGATGGTAAAACTTTGTATTACATACTCTGGGCATGTGGCTAGGAGAGGTTATGCCTTAGAAAAGGACATCATGCTGGGAAAAGTAGATCAGGGAAGGAAAGAAAGACCCTCAGTGAGATTTATTGACACAGGACAGCAGCAATGGACTCGAGTATGTCAGTGATGATGTGGGTGATACAGCATAAGACAGGGTTCAGATCTGTTGTTCATAGGATCACGATGAGTCATACTTGACTTGATGGCACACGACAACATTCTTGGGTTTGGGCATATGATAGGAAGGCATGATTCATATTTCTCACTTGTTATTGGGATTACTACTTTTTGGGGGAGAAGGATTACTCATTTTAAGGGATCGTTCTTGAGCTTATTGCATGTCATGTTAAACACTTCCCACACAATGCCTTATCATTCCATAAATTTTACACTGATTCTTGAAAATTAATTCAAAAGCTACCATGTCACACTTCATTGATGTTAAAATAAAATGGGTCAAAATTGAATCATACCCAGTTTTTATTCTGAAATACACAAAAGGTCAAATAATAAGCTGAGCTTAAGATGCCACTTTCAGAAAAAGCTTCCATGCACATTAGTAATATAAAAATCTTGTTGCATATGTGCAAAATGAATTGGATCATTTGAAATAAAATTGTAGCATGTTCTGTGAGCTGAATCACAGAAACTGTTATCAAGCTTCTCAATATTAGGCTCTGCAATTTCAACTTCACAAACAAACATACCATAACAATCAACCTTCTATATTGATAAAGCGGTTATACATCTCTCTGTTTCCAAGCAGAATCATTTTATCAAATTTGTTGAAATGGAAAATCCATCTGTTGGTGGTGATGGTGATACCTTCCTTTGTGAGGAGAAGATAGGGTCAACATAAGACCTCTAACAATCTGGGATAGTTTAGGGGCTTGGAAATAAAGGATTTTATATGCTGATATCATTGCTTTTGAACAAACTAACTAACCTCAGACACTTTTCATATAATACATCATCAAAATGGCTATTTTTACTCACTAGGATAATTTTAATTTTGTATATCATTTTATCAGTCATAACTTAACCAATTTTGACATAAATCATGCTTTGAAGTAACTACTACATCATTTATATCATTGGGTTCCCACAACAACACTATAATGTAGTAAGAATCATTCTTATTGTCACCATTCATATAAAATAGTACTGAAAGGTTTAGAAAATTTGTATGAGTTGATATTTACTGAGAGACTGGAGAAACTACACTGCTTGCTTAAAGTCATATATTGTAAGCAAAGTTAATAGAATTTACTAGATGATTTGGCTTCTAGAGTTTTTTTCTTTATAGACTACCACATACCTTGCTAAAATTCAAGGGGGCGGGGGGAGTCTGGTGGTTTTCTGTCAATCTGAACATGCATGGTTTAAATCCACCAGATGTTCAAGGGAGAAAGACAGAAAATCTCTTCCCATGCAATTTACTGTCTCTGTTAGTTAGTTAGTTCTGATATGATGAAACATAAACAACAACATTTTACTGAAAGACGGAAAACTGGCGGCTGTATGGAGGCATCTTTGTATTGTTCCCTGGCCTACCTTTGTACCCATTGCAGCCATCTCCACTAATGTGAACTCAGTTTTATCACCACTCCCTGAACTTACGTTCTTTTCAAATCCACTGGATGAAATCACCTCCATTTCTCACCATGTCAGACACAGCTGTAGGCACAAGCTCTAAGATCACTGCCAAGAACTCAAAGAAGGAGGCTATCAAGAAAAGGGAACATGGAAGAGATACAATCACAAAGGCTACTGGGAACACAGATGCTGACAGTGAGGTAGACGAAGAGGAAGGTGGGGAGAAAGAGGAGACGGAAGATGACTACAGTGAGAAAGGGTGGAGATGAGGAAGCTGAGATGGCTATTGCACAAACTAGCGGCTAAAGATGAGAACAACAATTTTCATATCAAGAAAAGAATACCCGAGAAAGCCAGAACAGCATGGCAGGAAGCTGGGACAGCGCTGCCTATGCCGCTCCAACAGTTAGTGGTGGTGGTGGGGGAGGAGGGCTTCGGGGAACTGCTGTCTGGCTTGACCACAAGGGACCCTTAACTCAGGTAACAGGAAGGTCCTGGGCGTCTCGATGGAGGTGAGAAGCCACTTCCAGGAGGGAACAAGAGACTTCCTCCTTGGTCATTCAGGTACTTTGGGGGGGAAATAAATGCTGTCTGGCTAGAACACTTAGGCCTTGCAGGCCTTGGGCCAAAAAAGGAGCACAAATATAGAGGTGCTTCCCAAAACATTGCTGTGGACCAACGTGGACATTTGATTACTGTGGAAGCAGTGAGTATTGGTGGGGTGCAACAAGTCTTGGTGGGATGCAGCAAGCCTCAGCAGGTAGCAGTATGCCTCAGCAGGGAGTGGGGAGCAGTGAGATGAGGAAGGGAGCAGTGACCCATAGCGGGATCCACCCACAAGGAGGAAGCAGGACAGTGGGAATGTGAGCAAGGTAATTAGGGAGATCATGACTGATTGATGGACCAATTATGGGACCCCATCATCTTAAAGAGAAGAGAGTGAGACAGCCGGAAATCTACTGAGGTGGCAGACCCAGTTCTTGAGGGGAAAACCAAGGCTTCCTGATTTTCCGTTCAAGTCCCCCTACTCCCCCACATATGTCAATGTGTGAGTCTCCTCTGCCCCTCTCCCCATGTGCAACTAAGCATGTGCTCACCCTAGTGCATCCACACTTGTGCCTACCCAACCTTCTTCTGGAGCACTGACATCAGATCAAGAACTGGCTATCACCTCAGGCACAAAAGAAAATCTACCATAGCAATGTGTCAAAAGAAGCAGGCTACCTCACTCACTCCCCACACAAGCACAAAGCAAGATATCACCCCCCAAAAAGTGACACTGAAGCAATAGATTTTCTGGAGCCAGAAAGTCTGAAGGAACTTTCTGAGAAAAATGTAAAAAAAACAATGATTTTATATTTTGCATGGGTGAAAAACAAACTTGAATTGCAAGACACTGCAAGCAAAATTCAGGAGGAGCTTTTAAAAAATCCAAAACCATGCAGATAAAACAAATGAGGTATAAGAGGCACTGGAAAAACAAGAAACCATGATCCATAAGTTCAAGGTTTCAAATGCTTTCAACATGATGAAGGGATATATGAACAGAATTGAAGCGACAGAATCCAGAACCAGTGAAATAGAAGATAGAATTGTGACCACTGATCTGCTAGAGGAAAAAGCAGAATCAAGAAAGAAGGAAAAAGAAGAAAACCTAAGAGTAATGTGGGATACCATCAAGAGAACTAACATGCACATCATCAGAATCCCAGAACAGGAAAAACAAGTAAAGGCACCCCAAAAAATTGTGGAAGAAATACTAAAAGAAAATTTCCCAGGCATCATGAACAGTGAAAGCATATATTTAAGAAGCTGAGGGAAACACCATATAGAATAGACCCCAAAAGAAAAACACCAAGGCATATCATAGTCAATTTGCCAGAACCAAAGATAAGGAGAGATTTCTGAAAGCAGCGAGGGAGAAATAAAGAATAACCTATAAGGGAGGCCAGGTAAGATTAAGTGCCAAATTCTCAGCAGGAACCTTGTGATGAAGAAAACGCTGCAATAACATATATTGAGCACTCAAAGAACACAACTGTCAAACAAGAATAGTGTACCCAGCAAAATTGTTCATCAAATGTGATCAAGATGTTCCCAGAAAAACAGAACCTAAGGGAGTTTGTAAAAACAAGACCAGCATTGCAGGAAACACTGAGAGATGTCCCCCTTACATAGGTGCCAAAGAAAGCAGGCTGGACCAAAGTTAACTAACACCACTACAAAAAAGAACTCAGCAAAACAATAGCAATAAAATGCTGCCTCTCAATAATCATACTGAATGTGAATGGTATAAATGCACCACTGAAGAGAAAAAGAATAGCAGAGTGGGGTGGGGGGAAACCCATCAATATGTTGTCTGCAAGAGACACACCTGAAAAATGAAGATAAAGAAAGACTAAAAATAAAATGGTGAGGAAACAATATACCAAGCAAATGACAACCAGAATAAAAAGAAGGAGTAGCAATATTAATCTCTGATACAATAAATTTGAATTAAAAAGCCATCACAAAGAACAAAGAAGGTCACTAAATAATGCTTAAAGGGTCAATAGAACAAGAGGACATAACAATAATAAATATCTGTACACTAAATGAAAGACTTGAAAAATATCTAAAACAAACTAACAACTGAAAAAGGAAATAGACAACACTACTATAGTAGTGCAAAGCTTACGCTGAGTGATATTTGACTCAATAACACTTAACCATTGCTAAATGACACTACCTATATTATATGTTGCAAGGAGGGACAGGTCCTTGGAGAGAGACAACATGCTTGGTAGGGTGGAGGGACAGCGCAGAAGAGGAAGGCCCCCTATGAGGTGGATTGATTCAGTGATTGGGGTAATTGGGATGGGTGTGTCGGAGAAGGTGCGATTGGCACAAGACAGAGCAGAGTTTAGGGATGTTGTACATAGGGTCGCTATGAGTCGCAAACGACTTGACAGCACATAACAACAACAACAACAACATATTATATCTCAATAGTGGTTTCATTTATCAACATAAATAGTTATGTTATATCTTGGAGGAACATTCTTCCACTTTTCACTTCACTCCTTGTCAATGTGCTATATGAGGTAACCTGGGTTTGCTCTGACACTGAATCTTGTGCCATGGGAATATCAAATACCAGGATGTTTACTCATTGTGGACTGTGTTTAGTGAAGCTCCCAGTTGTAAAACAGTTTGGGAAGTAGGAGTGGCATCCAATTCCTAAACAACTTGCCTCTGGAAACTCTATGAACTTGGGGAAACAAAGATAGCTGTGGAGAGGGATTAGGTCTTTTGTTCACAGAGTGGCTAAGAGTCGACCTCAACTCAATAGCAATCTACAAGAAACAGCAACACTGTAGTAGTCAGAGATTTTAACACACCACTCTCAAGAAAGGATAGAACCACCAGAAAGAAACTCAACAAAGATACTGAAGAATTAAATAATGCAATAAACCAACTTGATCTCAGAGATATTTATAGGCTAAGGCACCCCCCCCCAACAAAAAAAACCCAAAAACCCACTGTATACCTTCTTATCCAATGTGCATGGAACATTCTCAAGAACAGATCATGTGTTAGGTCACAAGGCAAGTATCAATAAATTCAAAAACGTAGAAATAATACAAAGCCTCTTCTCAGACCACAATACTACCAAATTAGAAATTAATAACAAGAGAATAAAGGAGAAAAAAAAACATGCATTTGGAAACAGAACAATACCTTCCTTGAACATGTGTGGGTATTAGAAGAACTAAAAATATGAAATTAAAATATTTCTTGGAACAAATGACAATGAAAACACCAATTATCAAAGCCTCTGGGAAACAGCCAAAGCAGTGATCAGAGGTCAATTTATAACAATAAGCAAACACATCAAAAGGCAAGAAAAATGTCCATGGACTATCTAACCCAACATCTCCAACAAATTGAAAATGAACAGCAAGAAAACCTAAAACCTTCTAAAAAAACCCCTGAAATTATAAAAATTAGAACAGAAGTAAACAGAAAATAAAAAAAAAAACAATGAAATCATCAACAAAACTAGGAGTTGGTTCTTTAAAGAGATCAATAAAATTTACAAAACACTAGCAAAATTAATAAAAGAAAAGAAGGAAAAGACAAAAATAATCCAAATACAAGATGAAATAGGCAATGTCACAAAAGAACAAACTAAAATTAAAAGGCTAACATTTGAATATTATGAAAAATTACACTCAAACAAATATGAAAACCTAGAGGAAATGGACAAGTATTTAGAAATATAAAATCTACTTAAACTGACACAAATGGATATTGAACACCTAAATAGATCCATAATGAAAAAACAAATTGAAAAGGTAATAAAACAGTTTCCAGCCAAAAAAAAAAGCCCTGAACCAGATGATTTTACAAGTGAATTTTATCAAACATTCAAAGAAGAACTGTCACCAATTCTACATAAATTATTTCGGAAAATAGAAAAAGAGGGAATTCTCCCAGAATCATTCTATGAAGCAAACATATCTTTGATACCAAAGCCAGGTAAAGACTCCACCAAAATAGAAAACTATAAGCCAGTATCTCTCATGAACATTGATGCAGAAATCCTGAATAAAATCTTGGCCAATAGAATCCAACATTAGATCAACAAAATAATTCACCATGACCAAGTGGTATTCATAACAGGTATGCAAGGATGGTTCAACATAAGAAAAACAATGAGCGTAATTAATCACATTAACATAGGATAGAACAAGAACCACATGATCCTATCGATTGGTGCAGAAAAGGCCTTTGACAAAATCCAACACCCTTTCCTGATTAAAATACTCAACAAAATAGGATTAGAGGGGAATTTCTTCAACATGATAAAAAGTATTCTGCAAACCAGAGAACCAATATTCTTCTCAATGGAGAGAAGGTTAAAGGCATTCTCCTAGAGAACGGGAACTAGGTACACAAGGATGCCCATTCTCAATATTGTATTGGAAGTCAGCAATAGCAATAAGACAAGAGAAGGAAATAAGAGGTATCCAAATTGGCAAAGAGGAGGTAAAATAATCTCTCTCTGCAGATGATATGACAGTATACTTAGAAAACCCTAAAGATTCAGCAAGAAAACTACTGGACATAGTTGACCAATTCAGCAAAGTGGCAGGATACAAATCAACATACAAAAATCAGCTGGATTTCTCTAAAGTGACAAAGAGAATACAGAGCTGGAGTTAAGAAAAACAATACCCTTCACAATAGCTAATCACGAGATGAAATACTTGGGAGTAAATCTAACCAGAAGCACAAAGGATCTATTCAAAGAAAATTGTTGTTGTTGTTGTTGTTGTTATGTGCTGTCAAGTCATTTATGACTCATAGCAACCCTATGTACAACAGCCCTAAACCCTGCTCTATCCTGTGCCAATCGCACTGCCTCTGACACACCCGTCCCAATTACCCCAGTCACTGAATCAATCCACCTCATAGGGGGCCTTCCCCTTCTGTGCTGTCCCTACACCCTCCCAAGCATGATGTCCCTCTCCAAGGACCTGTCCCTCCTTGCAACATGCCCAAAGTATGTCAGACGAAGCCCCAGAATCCTTGCCTCCAAGGAATAGGTTGGTTTAACCCTCTCTAGGATGAATCTGTTTGTTTTCTTGGCAGTCCATGGTACATTCTATACTCTTCTCCAGCACCACAGCTCAAGGGCATCAACTCTCCTTCTGTCTTCCCTAGTCATTGTCCAACTCTCTGATGCATAACAAGTGATTGCAAAGACCATGGCCTGTATCAGATGCACCTTAGACTCCAGAGAGACACCATTGCTCTTGAGGACTTTAGAGAAGTCCCTAACAGCAGACTTTCCAATTGCAATACATTTTTTTATTTCCTGGCTGCTGGTGCCATGAGTGTTGACCATGGAGCCAAGTAAACTGAAGCTGTGAACAATCTCAATCTCTTTGCCATCCATCCTGATGCTACCAATTGGTCCAGTGGTGAGAATCTTTGTCTTCTTGACACTGAGCCTCAGTCCATACTGAAGGGTGCATGATGTCCTCCTCAGTTTCAGCAAGCAGGTTGTATCATCTGCATAACGCAGATTATTAATAGATCTTCCACCAATCCAGATGCCACAATTCTCCTCATGGAGCCCAGCCTCCCGGATAATTCAAAGAAAATTACAAAACATTATTACAAGAAACAAAAAGAGACCTGGTAAAGTGGAAGAATATCCCTTGCTAATAGATAGGACAACTCAATATTGTGAAAATGGCAATACTACCAAAGACAATTTACACGTTCAACACAATCCCAATACAAATACCAATCCCATTCTTCAACGAGATGGAAAAGGCAATCTCCAATTTCATTTGGAATGGAAAGAGGCCCAGAATAAGCAAAGCACTCCTTTTAAAATGAGAAATAAGATTGGAGACATATCACTCCCTGATTTCAAACCCTACTGCACTGTCGTGGTGGTCAAGACAGTGTGATACTGGTACAATGACAGACACATAGATCAAGGGAATAGAATTGTTCACCCAGAAATCAGCCCATCTACCTACGGTCAACTCATTTTTTGACAAGTAGATGAAATCCTGTACTTGGGGAGATATCAGCCTTTTTTAACAAATGGTGTTGGCAAAATTGTAAAACCATCTGCAGAAAACTCAAACAAGACCCACACCTCACACCATACACAAAAACCAACTCAAAGTGGATCAAGGACATAAGACTAACACCAAGAACTATATACTTCATTAGAGAAAAGCTTAGAAAACCTTAGAAACACTAACAGACAATTTGAACAGCCTTCTAAACATTCTGAAAAACCTACTATCAGGATAAGATAAAATAGATGAATGGGCCCTTCTAAGAATCAAATCCCTATTCACATCCAAAACTTCTCTAACAGGGTAAAAAGGGAAGCCAGAGACTAGGAAAAAATATTTTACAGTGACATGTCTGATAAGGGACTTATATCAAGAATTTATAGAATACTCGAACACCACAATAACAGTAAACAATCCAATTGCAAAATGGGCACAGTATATGAACAGAAACTTCACCAAAAAAGACATTTAGATAGTGAATAAATCCCTAGCTCTAAGAGAGATCCAAGTCAAAACAACTGTGAGATATCATCTCACCCCAGTAAGAATAGCAAAATTTAACAGAGCAGCAAACAACAAATGTTGGCAAAGTTGTGGAGAAATTGGAACCCTTATTCACTGCTTGGTGGGAGTGTAAAATGATGTAACTGCTATGGAAGGCAGTATGGTGCTTTCTTAAAAAGGTGGAAATAGAAATACTGTTTGACTCAACAGTTTTGACCCTGGACTATACCCTAAAGAAACCAGAACTGCCAGCCAAGAAGTTATGTACATGATAAACACCCATGTTTATTGCTGCTTTGTTCACAGTAGCAATGATTTGGAAACAACCCAAGTGCCCATCAACAAACAAATTAATAGAAAAGTTGTGGTATATTCACACAATGGAATATTATGCAGCACTGAAAAACAAAGAATTCAGGAAATATTATACAAAATGAGCGACCATGGAGGACATTATGCTGAGTGAAATATCTTGGTGACAAAAAGACAAATACTGCATAAGGTCATTCTTAAAGAACAGGAATAATATGAAGGTTGGGGAGAAACCAAGAAAAGAAGGGGATAAATAATATACACGACATTGAAACAGTTGGAGAGAACTTTGTAAAAGAAATATATGATTAGATATTAGTGGCATGACAAGAGTCCAGAATAAGAGTTACATAGTAAGTAAAGTGGTCAGGAGGAGAGATGGGACAGAGGACTGTACAACAATGAAAGAACTTTTTTCCATATAAAAAAAGCAAACTGGGAGGGACGTGGGATCAGGGAGGAAAATGTGCAACGATGAATGAATGGAAATCGAAGTTCTTTGCAAACTTTAATTAAAATACTTAAAAAAAAAGATATTGCTAAGAGCCAGCCATTTTTAATTATCTCAGTGGTCCAGCCAGCCTTCCAAAGTGTCTCTGTCCCACTGGTAACATAGTGACAAGAACATGTTCATTAGAAGGTCCAAAGAGATTTAAAAAAATAAAAAATAGAACTTCCTTTTTAAAAAGCAAATACAATTAAAAAATTAATATTATTTTCAGAATTCCAGTAATTTTTTTGGTGTGTTTATATTTTGTTGTGCTATAAAATAGTCTGTATACATAAAATAGTGAAAAAGACCTATGAAATGTTACCTTTTTGTCTCCTTCTCTTACACAGTAGAGTTGTTTATTTGTTCCTTTTTTACCTGTTTGATGTAGAATTAAGACAGTATTGTCCTACAATAAACCAGAATTTTATTTTGCTGAGTTGTTACAAGAAAGGGAACAACTTTAGGGAGAAAATTGTCTGTTACACAGTATCCAAAGGGAACACCAAACAGAAATCACTGCCCAGTGAGCCTTGTATTGTGAGATGCAATTTAAGAATAGTACTTTCAATGACATAGCTGAGCCTCTACATCTTGTGGTTCCTAACCTGTACACTATAATTGACAAAGTGCTAGTCTATAGGCCTTTTATTGTAAGAACCACCTTCCCTCTGTAACTTGATTTGTGCCACTATTAGAACCTCTATTCGGAATATTATTGCTTGTTAATTTTTTACTCATGTACTTTTAACTTGTTAGTTAAATTTGTGTCTTCTAGGTTGCAACACCTCCATGATACATCTTCAAGGATATGAACATGTACGGCTAAGCACAATTAATAACAGTGAATCTAAATTCCAAAATCAATCTCCATAATAGTCTATGTGTTTCCTACTGCCAAAGGGGCCCTTTAGAGTAGTGAGAGAAGATCTTCACCCTGAAACCCACAGCGTCCCTTTTAAGCAGGAAGTAGCTAAGAGAATATGCCACCCCCTTTTCCGTATTAATCAGGGGGAAGTCTCTCTCAGGGAGGAGTGATAGGGAATGGCAAAGGACACACTGACAAAGGAGATTAATCAGAACTGGCTTTGACAAGCACTGTGGCAACTGGACAATTAAAACAGACATTTGGGGGTGGGGGGAGAAGAATGAACTGGAGAGGAGGGTAGAGAAAACAGTGCAACAATGAATGAATGAGAACCCAAAATCGCTGTAAATGTTCATTAAAACTAATAAAATTTAATAATAATTGAAAAAAAAAGAATAGCACTTTCTCGTGTTGAACTGTTGAACAAAAGTCCTTAACACTTGTGTGACTTTCATCCTCTCTCCAGGTTCATAGGGTTTCAGGAGGCAAACTACTATGGAAGTGGATGCCACTCCTGCTTCCAAGCTTATTTTAATCGGGAAGCTCCACCAAACACTGTCCACCATGGCTAACCATTATGCATTTGACACATCAGTGTCACAGTGTTCAGCTTCACAGCAACCACAAGTTACCTCTGTAAGGCAAGCAGACACGCCAGGGCTACATGACCTATAAGAATGACTAAAAACAATTAAAACCTGGCCCAAGGGCACAGGCTCCAGGACCCTACCTTATTTTATTTCTTTAAATTAATTTCAATGAAAATTTACAGAGATTTTGGATTTCCATTCATTTATTGTTGCACTTTCCCCCCCCCACCCCCACCCCAATTCGCTCTTCTGCTTGCAAAGAAAAAGAAAAACTCCTTCATTGGTAAACAATCCCCCCCAAGCCCCCCACCCCCACCCCGAGTATACTCCACTCTGAAACCCTCATTCCAAACTCTTACGATAATCATAATGCCCTAATAACAGGTATGCAGGAACCAGGCAAAGGCCTACCTTCATTTACTATGCCAGCATGCCCAAATGCTGGCGAACTCTGTGCCAGAGACCCCAATTCATCTGGCAAGTGCGCTCTGCTGACATCTACTTGGGGCAAAAAGAAAGACACTACCTCCCCGAGAGTTCCATAATTGTCTCTCTTCAAGACACAAGAGGGTGTTGAACTAGGTAGGGCCTTCTAAATTATTCCCAGAATGTCAACAAGAAATTACCATTCTGGACTAAGCAGTTCCCAAATAATTTTAGTATGGAAGATAGCCACATTTGTATTGCACTTTGGAATTTACAAAATTATTTCAAAAATATTTGATTAACATTTAGGAAAGGTGCATGATGAAATTTTTAGTATAATATAAAGAGGCTCATTAATGAGAGAGGGCATGAAGAGTAAAAAAATTACTGAATTGTGTCAATATCATGTTGTTGTTGTTGTCATGTACCATCGAGTTGGAATAGACCCATAACTGACTTTCTGGTGGTTTTTCAGAGACAGTAAATCACAGGGGAGGAGATTGTCCCTCCTTCTGCAATGGAGAAGCTGGTGGATTTGAACCTTACACCTTTGGAATTTCAGTGCAGTTTATTAGGTCACTAGAGCTCACTATCAATACTATACTCAAGTAAAATATTGAAGATTATTTTAAAATTACTATAATAGTACATTGTCAGTGAACTACCAGAAATGAAACAGTAATAAGAGACTGTGAAACAAAGGATATAAATGCTGATGTTAGACAGATCTGCCAGAAAGTAGAAAATGCCATAAAGATGCTTCTTTATATTTTACTGACTCTGAAAAGACACTTGAGTTTGTGAATCATAATAAATTATAGTTAACGTTGAGAAGAATAATAGTTATTCAAACACAAGAAGAAGATACTGAATGGTTTAAAATTAGGAAAGATGTATGTTGGAGTTGTATCCTTTCTCCATAGCTTTTCAATCTATATGTTGAGCAAATAATTTAAGGAACTGGACTTTGTACAACCACTTTGGAAGTTTGGTGTTACCTCAAAAAGCTGAACATAGACACTCCATATGACCCAGCTATTCCATTGCTTGTAATATACATTGAGAAAATAAGAACTGAGGCTCAGAGACTTATACACAAGTGTTAATAGCAGCATTATTCAACATAGCAAGAACATGGAAACAGTCCAGATTTCCAACCACTACTGGATGGATTGAGAAATTATGGTACATTCACACAATAGATGGAATACTACACAGCATGCAGGAGCAATGATTTTGAAAATTACTGCCTAACTTGGGAGGGATGGGAGAGCACTATACTGAGTGAACTAAGTCATTCCAACAAAGACAAATACTGTATAAAACCATTATTGTAGAATGAGTATGAAGATCCAAGGTGGGGGGAGGGTAGAAGCAGAGGTGTGAGGATGGGGAGGGGAGTGTTAATCATAGTGTTGCACGATTTGATGGATGGGAGGTGTGAAGGAAATGGGAAAGATCCTATGTAAAACTTTTTTAGATCCTATGTAAAACTTTTTTTAAAATGCCAGAGAGTAATGATTTCAGTTTAAAGACTAAGCTGTGCCTCACACAGGCTATGACATTTTCAATTACTACATATGAATGTGAAAACTGAATAATGAATGAGGAAGACCAAAGAAGAACCAATGGCTTTCAACTGAAATGTGGTAAAGATTACCGAATAACTCACGAACATCCAAAGGAACAAACAAATTTGTCTTGGAGAAAATACAAACGTAGTATTTCTAATTAAACTGTAAAGACCACGTGAGTCATCCTAACTACTAAGCTGACTGTTAACCGAAATGCTAGTGACAGAAATCAATCCCATTTCAGATCAAAAGAAAGAGGCCTGACAATCAGCCTCTGCAGAGATTACAGCCAAGAAATGCCTATGGGGCCCTGGTCTGCGCTATAACCCAAGGGGGTCATCATGATTTGGAACCAAGATAACAGCAATGGGGGAAAGGGAGGACAGGAACCTGTTCCCCAAAAGTTTTTAGGTTGAAACCCTTGATCTTGACTCTCTGTAAAAAAAAAATACATATCACAGGGCCTTCAATATTCTCCAAATATTAGAATAGTCTGAAAATAGAAATGATTTGTCAAAAGAGAAAGCCTAATGACTAATGGAGGTTACACAAAGGTAGAAGCAAATAAATGATTTCGTGGACAATGCAAGTACAGGAGGAACCATATAGCTCAAGACAGCAGATGACAGACAGGTAACGCATCTTTTTGGGCCTGATTTCATCCTTCTTTGAGATATATAAGTATTTATTTATATTTATATCTTTATATATGCTTTTAAATAAAACTTTATTTCTGGATGTTCTTCAAGATTATTTTTATCTCTGTTTCACTTACATTCATTTTCCTGGGTATTGCCATTTCTTTTTTTCTGGTGGATTTTGAATCATTTCCTCTTACATCCTTTAAATATAACAATGTCAGTAGCTCTTTTATAGCAATTTTGTAGTTATAGATAAATAAAAAAGGAAAGTCCTTTGCCATTTCAAAAAGGTAATGATTAGATTTGTTTGATTAGAGCCAAGAACACTGTCTTTCTCTTTGGGGAGTATTTCCAGGACCTCCCAGTGATAAAGCAAAACAAACAATGTTGCTGTTGTTGTTGTTACTAGGTGCTATTGAGTAGAGTACAACCCATAGCAATCCTATGAACAACAAATCTGAACCCTGACCTATCCTCACACTTCCTGATACATTAGAGCCCATTGCAGCCGTCATTGCATCAATCCACCTGATCCAAGGTCTTCCTCTCCTTCAACAACCCTCTACATTTCTGAGCATTATGCCCCTCTTCAAGGAATAGCCCTTCCTAGCAACATGTCTGAAATATGTGAGGCAGAGCTTCATCTTCTTTCCCTCCAAGGAGCACGCTGGCTGCACCTTCTTCAAGACATATTTGTTTGTTCTTTTGGCAGTCCATAGGATGTTCAAATCATGCAATGGAGGGCATGAAGTTCCTCCTTTGGAGTATTTAACAAAACATTGCCTTCTCTACTCCGTTGACTAGAGCAATAACCCCTGGAGTAACATTGCAATTATCCATATCTCTGCTCTAACAAGGCAGCATGCAGACTGAGCTCATTTATCAACTCTCCATTTACTTAGAAGGACTATTTTTAATACAGCATAAGTTAATACCTTAATGGGAAAAAAGTGAATTGTTCTTCCTCTGACAGTTGGGTGCAAGTAAGGTTTTATTTGCATGTTTGCAATTTACCCTCCAAGCACAATCATGTGTTTTCCGTTAGCCCTGCCAGTCTTGGTCTGGACTGTAGTTATCAATTATTTCTGGTGGATTGTCACAGATAAGCCATCCTGACCTACCATGTCAGCACTGGATCTCCTTGGGGCATTTTCTCTTCTTCTGAGACTTGCCCACTATTCTATCTCCTTCCACTAATAATTGGTGCACACAACAGTGTGTATGGAATACCTGAGACCGTACTCATAAAGGCCCAGTCCCTCTACAGCTTTTCTCTGAGCCCCTGATCCATTCCAGTTAGATTAGGAGCTAAGGCTCCTCTTTTCAGGCCCATAGTCCAAGGCCAGCCATGACTGAGAGCCTCCAATACTGGCTTCCAGTGAAGTCTTCTCCTGTTGAAGGGCCCAAATGGTGTAGGGGCTCTCAATCTCTGAATGACGGTCTTGTTCCTGCCTGTAGCTTCCTCACTTTCTAACCAGAGCTCACAGGCCCAGTCAGGATCAACTCTCTAGTTGAATTTCCTAAGAATTTCCACCTTAAGCCTGACAGTTCCTCAGCCTAATCCCTGCTACACTGATAAGATAAAACCACCACTGAACCTCCCCTTGACAGGAAGCGTGGCTGTTCTGACCTCTTCCTGTTGGGTTTTCAGGACTAGAGCCTTGCGTCTAACTCTAGTTGGAATCTTGCCCCTTAAATGCAGATTCTCCTCGAAGACAATAGTACTGATTCTCAGTTATGATAACAGGAGAATAGGTGCTATTCATTGAATGCATATGTCAATCCTTTGGCAAAAATCTGTTCTATTAGTGGCAGAAGGCCTCCCATACATGGGCGATAACCATCACTTCAACACTCTAAAATAGATTTGATCCTCTAGTCAAGAGATTAAATAAGCATTCGACTTAGGCTTGCACAAATACACATGCCTCTGTTGTGGGACTACCCTCCAATCTGAGGATGCTTTTTCCCCACTAGCAAGAATGGGAAACTGAGAGACCAAAACTTGTCATAATGAGAGACCAAACTTGGCATGCAAACAAGGAATTTATTTAAAGAGCCAGTAAATTAGGGTGGGTAGTTATCATCTTCCCCCTAAAAGGTGTAATTTCAGCACAAGTGTCCCTCCCTCCTCGGGCTTCTAGTTACTGGCCTTTGTACCTGAAGATTTCCCCTTTACAATCCTCTAGCAATTCATTGAAGTGTGTATGGCAGCTATTTCATGCCTCTATCTCTCTTTGGTTTAGACAGTCGTTTTCTAATTTGTCTGTCTCTATCAAATCAGTACTCTGAGGAGACAAACATGTCCCTTTCTCTGAAGACTATCTTTCAATTGAAACCTTAAACAACTGCATCCATAAACTCAACCTAGTCCAGCGCAAATTATTGTAGGAATTTACGCTAGTTCACAGAGGGGCATGTGGTCAGGTTCTACGCAGCTCATCCATGGCCATAGGCACCAGTCACAAGCTCAGGTGTCCACACACCTTCCTGCATTTCAAACCAGCTAGCCTCTTTACTCTAGACTTAAGCCCTCACATGGGCTGAGTCATCAGGTTAGGAGTCCTCAAAATTCCCTGTCCATCAAACTACTAACCCTTTTCCTCTTCCACTTATGTGTGCTAGGTCACCAGATGTCAGTAGAACACATTCCAGACCCATCTTGTCTTTTCATTGCAATGTTCCCTCTTTTATAATCATCAAGTGAGCCCAAGCAGTTTCTACAAGTGGGCATACCAGGCTGTTCCTCCCTCTAACTTCTAGTTCTGGGAAAAGAACGTTGATGCACACTGACTTTACCCACCTCAGTGCACTCAAAGACAAATGCTCCAATTTTAAGTCTCTACTCAATTTGTTGTTGTTATGCGCCGTCCAGTCGTTTGTGACTCATAGCGACCCTATGCACAACAGCCCTAAACCCTGCTCTATCCTGCGCCAACTGCACTGCCTCTGACACACCCATCCTGATTACCCCAGTCACCGAATCAATCCATCTCATAGAGGGTCTTCCCCTCCTGCGCTGTCCCTCCACCCTCCCAAGCATGATGTCCCTCTCCAAGGACCCGTCCCTCCTGGCAACATGTCCAAAGTATGTCAGACGAAGCCCCAGAATCCTTGCCTCCAAGGAGTAGCTTGGTTTAATCCTCTCCAAGATGAATCTGTTTGTTTTCCTGGCAGTCCATGGTACATTCAGTACTCTTCTCCAGCACCACAGCTCAAAAGCATCCACTCTCCTTCTGTCCTCCCTAGTCATTGTCCAACTTTCTAATGCATAACAAGCGATTTTAAAGACCATGGCCTGTATCAGGCGCACCTTAGTCTCCAGAGAGACACCGTTGCTCCTGAGTACTTTAGAGGTCCCTAACAGCAGACTTTCCCATCACGATATGCTTTTTGATTTCCTGACTGCTGGTGTCAAGAGTGTTGACTGTGGAGCCGAGCAAACTGAAGCTGTGAACAATCTCAATCTCTTCGCCATCCATCCTGACACTGCCAATTGGTCCAGTGGTGAGAATCTTTGTCTTCTTGACATTGAGCATCAGTCCATACTGACGGCTGCAGTCCTTGACCCTTCGCAGCAAGTGCATGAGGTCCTCCTCAGTTTCAGCAAGCTGGGTTGTGATAGCTGCATAATGCAGATTGTTAATAGATCTTCTACCAATCCTGATGTCACAATTCTCCTCATAGAGCCCAGCCTATCGGATAATCTGTTCTGAATACAGACTGAAAAGGTATGGAGACAGGATGCATCCCTGGCGTACACCCTTCCCAATTTTGAACCATGCAGTGTTACCCTGCTCTGTTCTGACTACTGCCTCTTGGTCCAAGTATAGGTTTCGTATTAGCACAATTAAATGTTCTGGGATTCCCATTCTTCTCATAGTCAGCCACAGTTTGCTTTGATCCACGCAGTCAAATGCCTTTGCAGAATCAATGAAACACAGATAGACATTCTTCTGGTATTCCTTGCTTTCAGCCAAGATCCATCTAACATCAGCAACAATATCCCTAGTACCACGACCCCTTCTAAACCCAGCCTGGACTTCCGGCAGTTCTCTGCTGATGTGCTGTTCTAATCGTTTTTGGATGATCTTCAGTAGAATCTTGCTTGCATGTGAAATCAATGACACTGTTCTGTAGTTTCCACACTCGGTTGGGTCACCTTTCTTTGGAATGGGAACAAATATAGATCTCTTCCAGTCAGTTGGCCAAGTGGTTGTTCTCCAGATTTCTTGGCACAACTTGGTGAGCACATCCAGGGCAACATCTGTTATCTGAAATACTTCAATTGCTATACCATCTATTCCTGGGGCCTTATTTTTTGCTATTTCCTTCAAAGCAGCTTGAACTTCTTCCTTCATCACCATAGGCTCTGTTCATATGTTACTTCATTAAATTCTTCTGTATCTGCCAATTCCTTTCGGTACAATGACTCAGTATATTCCTTCCATCTTCTTTTAATAATTCCTGGATCATTTAATATTCTGCCCAAAGCATCCTTGATTATAGCAACTCTAGGTTTGGTCTCTACTCTATAGTACTAGGTAAATCAATAAGTTTGCACTCATTTAGATAAATTTTCCTTCCCATTTTAGCATGTGCAATCAAGAACTGGCCAGGCTTACATTTTTTTTTCTGTAATCATTGAATTGCCTGCAACTCAAAGCAACCCAATGTACAATAGCTCTGAACCCTGCCCTACTCTGAACCAGTCTCCAGCATCGCCTAGCCCCTAGTTAATGAGTCAATCCATCTCATCTGGGGTCTTCCTCTCCTGCACTGTCCCTCCACCCTCCCAAGCATGATGTCCTTCTTCAAAGACCTCCTTCTGGCCATATGTCCAAAGTATGTGAGACTGAGCTTCAAAATCCTTGCCTCCTAGGATGTTCTCCTGGCAGTCCATTTCATGTTCAAGGCTCTTCTCCAGTACCAACAACTAAGAGGCATCAATTCTTCTGTTATTTTGCCATCATCCAGTTTTCTGATGAATAAGTAATTATGAAAGTCATAGCCTAAATTAGGTACACTTTAGTCTCTAGATTGACATCATTGCTTTTTAGCATTTTGGAGAGTTCCCTGACCAGAGGCTTCCCTAATGCAATTCACCTTTTGTTTCCCTCACTGGAAATGCCAAGAGTATTGATTGTGGAACTGAGCAAGGTGAAATTGTTAACAACCTCAATAACTTCTCCATCTATCATGATGCTGTCAATCAGCCCAGTGGTGAGAATCTTTGTCTTCTTGATATTGCACTTCAACCCATACTGAAAACTATAGTTCTTGGCCTTCTGCAGAAAATGTTTCAGATTCTCTTGAGTTTAAGCAAGCAAGATTGTGTCATCTGCAAATATAGGTTGTTAAATTTTCCTCCAATCTTGATGCCACTTTCTTCCACATAAAGTCCAACTTCCCAGATGATCTGTTCCACATACAGATTGAAAAGGTATGTGTTGCAGACTGAGGGTCCCAAATAATAGAATAATTTTATAATTATTAATAATGAGACAAACAGCCAGAATGAGATAGAGCAGAGAGCATGAAACAGGGGGCCAGCAGTTCTTGACTGAAGACCCCAAGCCAAGCTTCTCTGTATCTTTATTGAAAATTATCAGGAAGTAAATCACAAAGAGAATTCAATGCAAATGAAGCCAAGCTCTTTCTATTGAAAACCTTCTGCTTGACTCAGGAAGGAGAGGTTCACAAATGCAAGAATTTGGTTTACCCTTAACTATTAACCTTGATGCCTCAGGGTGAACTCCAGCTCAGGAAGCAACACTCCCTCTGTAGGGGGCCTTTTGTTGTCTCCTGTCTGCAGGAAACAAACAGCTCATTTTCAGGGATCTGCCACAAGAGAAATCCTAACTTATAAATCTGCATTTCCTTTGATTCCTGAACAATGGTTTTCATATAATATTTGGTATAAAGTTTGGCTTCCCTAGGTATGGAGACAGGAAGAATCCCTGATGCACTCCTTTCTTAATTTTGAACCATGCAGTGTTTCCTTGCTCTGGTCTGACAAATGCTTGCTGGTCCAAATACAGGTTTTGCTTGAACACAATCAAATGTCCTGGGATTCCTATTCTTTCCAAGGTTAGCCACAATTTGTTGTGATCCACACAGTCAAATGCCTTTTCATAGTCAATTAAACACAGATATTCCTCTGATATTCTTTGCTTTCTGCCAAGATCCATCTGACATTGGTAATAATGTCCCTAGTGCAACAGCCTTTTGTAAAACTAGCTTATATTTCTAGCACTTCTCTGTCCATGTTTTGTTCTAGTTGTTTTTGGATAATCCACACTAGGATTTTGCTTGCATGTTGTACCAGGAATATTGTTCAATAATTTCTACCCTGTCAGATCACCTTTTTTTAAATGGAAATAAATATTAATCTCTTCCAGTTAGTTGGCCAGGTAGCTGTCCTCCAGATTTCTTGACTCAACCTGGTGAGCACATCTTGGGCAGCATCTGTTAGTTGAAATATGTCAATTGGTATTCCATCAATTATTGGGCCTTGTTTTTTGCCAGGTCCTTCACAGCAGCTTGAACTCCTTCTTTTATCACCATTGTCTCTTGAAGCATATGTTGTTTCATTAATTTCTTCTGTGTTGGCCAATTATTTTTGGTACAGTGACTCTATGTACCCTTCCCTCTTCTTCTGATGCTTTCTGGATCACTCAATATTCTGTCTACACCATCATTCAGCATTGCAACTCTAGGCTTGAATTTTTTTTCTTCAGTTCCTTCAGCTTAAAAATGTTCATAAAAAAACTTTTTCCAACAGGGTGAAATGAAAGCTACTGACTGGAATAAAACATTTGGCAATACCATTTCGTACAAGGGTCTCATAACAAAAGTTTATCGAATCATATAGGGCTTCCAGAAGAAAAAGACTGCTAATCCAATTATAAAATGGACAAAAGACATGAAAAAACTTTGCACAGAGGAAGACATTTGGATGGCAAACAGACATCTCAAGAAACTCTCTAAAATCACTGGCAATAAGAGAGATGTAAATCGAAAACACAACGAGATACCATCTCACTCCAGTAGCAGTGCCAATGTTTATCAATAGGGCAGCAAGTAATAAATATTGGAGAGGACGTGGTGAGAAAGGAAC
>NW_006399849.1:2588791-2598333 GCF_000299155.1 Elephantulus edwardii | reverse complement strand
GCTCCTCTCCTTGAAAAGCAAAATAAAAACTCCCTCATTGGTACTCTTATACATTGTTGGTAGGATTGTAAAATGGTACAGCCACTCTGGAATGATGTTTGGTGTTTCCTCAAAAAGCTGAACTTGGAAATTCCATATAGCTCAGCTATTCCACTGTTTGGAATATACCTTGAGAATTTAGGCACAAACAGAAACTTGTACATCAATGTTTATAGCAGCCTTTTTCACTATCACAAGAACATGGAAACAGCCCAAATGCCCAACCACATGGAATGGATTGAGCAATTATGGTATAGTCACACAATGGAATACTAGGCAGCACAAAGGAGCAATGACTTTGTAAATTACTACCTAACATCGGAGGGAAGGAGAGAATTATGCTAAGTGAACTAACTTAGTCACATAAACACAAATGCTATATAAGACCATTACTGTAGAACAAGTGCAAGGATCCAAGAGGGGGGAGCTTAATCATGGGGTCCTACAATTTGTTGGGTGGAGAGAGGTGTGAGTAAGGAAAAGGAGGAAAATATGGTGTGAAAAGCAATGTGTATGAACTTTATGAACTGTGTATGTAAACCAGTATGATTGTGCTTATGCGAAACTTATATTGGACCAAGAGGCAATCATTAAAACAGAGTAAGGAAACACTGCGTAGTTCAAAATTGAGAAGGATGTGTGCAAAGGATGTGTCCTATCTCCATATCCTTTTAATCTATATGCAGAACAGATAATCCAGGAGGCTGGGCTCTATCAGGAGGAATGTGGAATCAGGATTGGAGAAAGACTCATCAACAATCTGCGTTACGCAGATGACACAACCACCTTTGCTGAAACTGTGGAAGACCTGAAGGCTTGCTGCGGAGGGTCAAGAACTGCAGCCTTCAATATGGATAGAAACTCAACATCAAGAAAACAAATATTATCACCACTGGGCCGATTGGCAGCATCATGAGGGATGATGAAGAGATTGAGATTATTGACAGCTGCAGTTTGCTTGGCTCTGCAATCAACAATCTTGGTTACCAGTAGTCAGGAAATTAAAAGATTAATTACTTTGAGAAAGTCTGCTGTCAGAGACCTCTCCAATGTACTGAGGAGCAACGATGTTAGTCTGGAGACTAAGGTGTGCCTAATACAGGCTATGGTCTTTGCAATTACTTGCTATGCATCAGAGAGCTGGACAATGACTAGGGATGATAAAAGGAGATTTGATGCCTTTGAGCTGTGGTACTGAAAAGAGTATATTGCATATACCATGCACTGCTAGGAGAACAAACAAGTTCTTCCTGGAGAGGGTGAAGCCAGGCTGCTCCTTGGAGGCAAGGATTCTGAAACTCCATCTGATATATTTTGGAAATGTTTCAAGGCAGGAACAGTCCTTGGAGAGGGATGTCATGCTTGGGAATGTATAAGGACAGTGTAGGAAAGGAAAACCCTTGATGAGATGGATTGATTCCATCACTGGGGTAGTGGGAATAGGCTTGTTGGAAATTATAAGATTGACAAGGAATAGAGCAGAGATTAGGGCTGATGTACATAGGGTTGCTACGAGTAACAAGCGACTCGTCGGCACATTACAACAACAATGCCAACCAAGTTTGACCATTTTGATTTTTTTACTCCAACTCTTTGCACATTTTGTTTTAATACTTTGCTTCATCTTCCAAAGCTGCACTTTTAAATCAACAATATCCAACATGTATTTCTGTGTGTGTGTGTGTGTGTGTGTGTGTGTGTGTGTAATATATGCATGAGCTCTAGTAGCTTAATGATAAGGAGCTGTGCTGCCAACTGAAAGGCATGTGGTTCAAAACCACTCACTGTTCCTGAGGAGAAAAATGGGAAATCTCCTCCTATGCAACCTCTGAAAACACATAAGAGGGTCAGTTGTGAGTTCTTTTGGACCAATAGCAAGGAGAGATGAGATGAAGAGCAACATTGAATACCCGTAGTACATTCAGATAAACATATATACCTTAATGCATAAAGCTTTTTAAAAAAAATTCTCACTTTCATCTTCACTTTTCTGCTCTTAATTATCTCCTATGCACATAGAAAAGGCGTTGGCCTCTGAATCTTGTCTTCAGGCTGCTTTAGAAGTGGTTTTCCTCCACTAGGTGCAAAAATAAGTGATAGCAACTTGATAGCACATAACAACAACAAACAAAAACAACAGGTGCAGGAAAAAAGTAACCATCTTAGTTACCATGTAGTCAATGCCTTAGTTTGCTCTTCTCACCCAAGCTAAAGAATTGAGCTAGGTGGAAGAGACTAGAGGAGGGGCCAGTGCCCAAGCTACCAAAGTAGCATAGTGTACAGCAATTTCAGGGTTCTTTGAGTGAGCTGACTTTATCATGTAGAACATCGTAGTGTAGGCTGCAAGTGTAAGGCAATTCCCAATTGGAACCCTAGACTGAGAAGAAAGTTGAGGATGCAGAAGTGAAGGTAAAAAGCAAAGATTTATGAGAATATATATATATATATAAATGACAGAAAAAGATGCCTTTGAGTTGTGTTGGAGAAAGTATCGAACATACTATGGACCTTCAAGAGAAGAAACAAGTCTGTCTTGGGGAAGGTGAAACCAAATTGCACTCTGGAGGCAAGGATTTTGAATCTAGATCACACACTTAGAGGATGTTGCCAGGAGGGACCAGTCTTAGGAGAAGAACGTCAGTACTGGAAAGATGGATGGTCAGAGCAGGAAAGGAAGACCCTGAATGAGATATAATGACACAGTGACTGGGGTAACAGGACAGGTGTGTCGTAGACAGTGAGATTGGCTCACGACACGGCAGGATTCAGAGCTGTCACACACAGGGTCGCTATGAGTCACAAACAACTCAATTGCACATAAAAACAACACTGATGAGTCCATCCTCCTGAGAAATAAATGAAGAAGGGGAAGCACCATCAAAGTGAAAGTGTAATGACTCCCCTTCTGGGCCTGTCTTGGAGCTGGAGTCTGGCCAATGAGATGATGTCAGAAAGAGTTCAAAGTTTGGTGCTTACTCCAGGCCACTCACTGCCTTTGACAACCCTCAAGCACCTAACGCACTAATTTCACACATGTTAGTGTCTGCTTCCTGGTGAGCATAGCTCATTTTCCCAGACATAAACTCTGCCTCCGCTATTTTGTTGGTTCTAATGCTGACAATCTCACACACCTAGTTTCTTGTTCTTATAGCTAAGTTATGTATTAGGTGAATGACAAGTTACACTTCAGGTTAAAAATCCCTAAGATTCTTCAATCAGAACAGCTTTTTCAGCATGCTTGTAGGCCCTCTGATTTCCATCTGTGTGACTTTGGGCCTGTGTTGTGCAGCTCTTCCAAGTCTGCCTTTTACGGCATTTTCCCCCAGTCCTCCAACATGCCTGGGTGAAGGGCCTCTGCTCTGGTTCTTTCTGGCAGCAGTTTCAGTGCCGCTCTGTCTCATGTGTGTCTCTTGATTTTCCAACACCTCTGGTGCTGCTCATGCTGCCCTCTTGATATCAGCGATGCTGTTCTTTTTGGCCCTACTCTGACTGACAGAGGAGTCTCTGGCCAAACAGACTTCCTTCTCTGCTTCTCGATTCTTAATGATAGCAGGAAGATTCCAATTTTCTTCTTTTAAATGTGCTTAATTTAAGCTTGACAGGATGGCAAGACTAATCAATCCCATCAGCAGTAATGAGGGAAAAGGAACAGGTGCAGACAGCTTTTCAGTGTAGATGTATCTTAGCAGGGAAGGCCTCACTTCTTACGGCAAGTTCTGGTTTAAACTGGCTCTGATAAAGGTGCTCTTTGTTCCACTCCATGTCAGCCTGTATCACCTCCACAAATATAAAAATATATCAAAAGGTATTATACCCATGACCATGCATAAGTTTTGTAGGTAGTCTTTCTACATGAATATTTGTATATCCTGCAAATATATCTAAAGAGCTCTGTTGGCATAGTGGGTAATGCATTGGGCTGTTAACAAAAAGCACCAGCTGCATCCAAAGAGAAATATGGGCAGACTCATCCTATAATGATTTACAGCCTTAGAAACTAGATGAAGGGTTACTATGGGTCAAAACAAACTCAACAGCAATGTTGTTGTTGTTGTTGTGTTCCATCAAGTCAGAACTGACCCATAACTGACCCTACCCATAGCTGACCCTACAATGTATTTTCAGAGGCAGTAAATCATCTGGGAGGAAATATCCCTGTATATAGTATAATCGACAGAACACCAAGTTATTAAACTTCTTATCATAATCAAACACTGTAAGGGATGACTTGTTGGTCATATGGCCTCAGCATCAGTATGGCGGTGGGGTGGGAATGGGGTGAATTAGCACAAGATAATGTTCTATATCCTACTTTAGTGACTATTGCCTCACAAACCTCAGTATCTGCCATCCTACAAGAATAACAAGATGGCACGTGCACAGCAACCACTGCTGAACAGCACTCTAAAAGAGGTCACATTAGAGGATGCTGGACAGAGTGGGAGCAAAATGTGCAACAAAGCTCAATATCACAAAAGTAGCAGTCCTGCTGGTTTGATGGAGACTGGGGTAATACTTCAAACAATGGCCCTTGTTCCCCTTCAAGCCCCCTTCAACTCACCCTTTTGGTTCGACTTTCAGCCAAACAATGGACGTGAAGAACAATTACACCAGGGAACTGCTTGTTCCTTAGAACAATCAACTATACAAGACCAATAGGGCAACATTTATCCAGGGTTAAAACCCAGAAAGGTGAGATAGGATAGCAGGATAAATGGAAAGGAAGGAAGCAGCAAGACTAGTGTGAGATTGTAATTAATGTCATGAAAAAAAACGTGTCTGAAGGATTGAGTAGGGACAAAAATTACCCATAAGTTTTCACTCAAATCACTATAAAATGTATTTTTAAAAATATATACAGTAATATTTCTTTTTTTAATTTTTATACTGTATTGTTGTTGTTACACACCATTGAGTAGGAAATGACATTTGTGCAGGTTTTCAAAAATGTAACAGCACGGGAGGAGGTTGTCCATCTTGAGCAGAGACGCTGGTGGAATCTAATTGAGGGCCTTCAGCTTGCCTGTGTAACGCCTTACCACTAAGACACCAGATCTCTATTTACTGTGTATTTTGCACTATTATAAATATATATCAATGTGATTTCAGACACCAAGACCAATCATTACTCAATACAGTCCAAATTACCAGGCAGCCTATCTGGACTATGTTTTCTCAGTTATGTCAGAATCCCATCTTACTTAACTGAGTAAGCATATGAATTTTTCCTAAATCCTTGCTCCACTGAGGCCAACCCTCCAAATCCACAATGCTAAGGATGGACAATGCCTGAGATGCCAGAAGCTGTGTCAGTTGACAATCTCTTCTGAGACTATAAGCTTTGGAGCCTGCTTGTGTCAGCTAGCTTGAGTACCACTTGTTCCTATCAATCCTTAAAAGGGAGTAACATTCAACATTTTACTGCTGTGTCCTTTCTCCATATGTATTTAATCTGTATGCTGAACAAATACGTTGAAAAGCTGTTCTATAAGAAGAAAAAGGAGGCATCGGGATAGGAGGAAGACACATCAACAACCTGTTATATGTAGATGATAAAATCTTGCTTGTTCAAAGTTAGGAGGACTTGAAATGTTTGCCTCAGAAGATCAAAGACTACAGGCTTTAATATAGATTACATCTCAACATCAATAGAACAAAAATTCTTGCTACCAAGCTGATACACAATGTCATCATAGAGGGAGAAAAGATTGAAGTTGTGAATGACTCAATCTTATTTGGATCTACAGTCAACACCTTAGCACCAGAAGTGAACAAATCAAAAAGATATATTGAGTTAGGAAATTCTGCTTCCAGGGACCATTCCAAATTACTGAGGAGCAATGCTGTCAGTTTGAAGACTAAGGTGCACCTGTTACAGGTCTTTTCAACTATTTGCTGTGTATCTGAGAGCTAGACAATGAATGAGGATGCCAGAAGAAGAGTCAAAGCCTTTGAGTTGTGGTGTTGAAGAGTGCTGAATATCCCTCAGACTTCCAAAAGACAAGACAAATAGTCTTGGAGAGTGTTTGTTAGAGGCAAGGATAGTGAAGCTTCATCCTGCATGTGTTGGCCATGTTCTTAGGAGAGGTTATTCCTTGGAAAGGAACATCAGGCTAGGAAAAGTGGGAGGTCAGCAAAAGAGAGGAAGACCTTAGATGAGATGGATTGGCACAGTGATTACAACAATGGGCTAAAGGAAGATGGTGCGGGATAGGACAGGGTTCCGATCTGTTGTTCATAAGGGCACTATGAGTCGTACTTGACTCGGTAGCACAAAACAACAACAAGAACAACTTGGACACTTTACCTGCGTGATCTAGAACATTCATGACTGCTAATATTGCTTACCTATCTTTGTTCTTGTTCCACTTGCATCTGCAACTAGCTGTCACCTTAAGCAAATCAGCTCACTTTTCTGGGCTTCCGTTTCTTTCTCTGTTATCATGAGGAAATTGAACCAGATGATCTTTATGGTTGGACCTTCCATTTTAAATATCTAATAAATCCTTCTATGAAAAAGATCTTTTCCACCAAAGCCCTGGTGCTTGTTTTTACACTGAGACAAGGCTCAAATCTTTCAAGTGTCTTCCATCCCAGCCTTGACAATTCACATCACACACTAATCCTAAAGTGTGTTATCGCATGAACTTCTGAGGAAATTAGTCTGAAAGGTAAGAGGGAATGTGTGCTGTGTGGAGATCCTATCTGAGATGAAAGACACGGCCGTGGCGTTGAAGAAGATTACTCTTCTCATGGCAAGGGGCAATGAGATAGCTCTTTGTGTGCTTTGTTTTACTTATACCACATATCTTAAAAGAACTAAGAAAGGAAACAAAGAGAAAATAAGAAAGAGAAGTAAAGGAAAAAGGGGAGAAAAAGGAAGGAGACCCTTGGAAAGAGGAAATCTTACCAATGATCAATATGATTTTTAATGGGCATAAGACAGCTTCACAAATGAAAAAGTTATGATAGATGAGCAACAACATTTCATCTTTAAAAGATTCAGCCTATTTAAGACCAAGCCATCAGAATAGCAAAACACCCACACACATCTGATTTTCTCTCCCAATAACTCTAGTACGGATAGCTTGGATGACTCTGAAAACAACCCTTGATTGGACCATTTACTTGATCTTCTGTATGCAAGTTGCCCTGGGGACCAGATGTTCTCTGATTTCTCTGAACTAAAGCATTTCATCAAACCAACTTGATGCACCGCTCTGGCTAGCCCTTAGCAGATATCTCCTGGGACTGCCTAAAAGTAGATTAGCTTCTTGCTCCCTTTGAATTTGCATCCAGATGAAATCTAGTTCAAGTAAACAGCAAAGGCTGCCTTAAAAGGGAAAAAGCAAAGGAGATTTCACAGAGGGGCAGAGGTGGCTGCTGGGCCCCCAGCTCCACCACTTTTTGGCTGCCATTCAGTGTCCTCTCAGATGCCCTGAGGCCCACTAACAGCCTTCTGCTCATGGCATCTGGCCCGATTCCACCTCCCCACCAAGGCCATTATGGATTTTAAACTTCTTTTCCATCCTCTCTGAGACTGGAAATGACCCTCTTTTTCCTCTGACTTACTCCCTCAAAGTACTTATTTCTTTCAACTGTGCAGCAATTTGAAATTAGCTGTTAACCTAAGAGTTGGTAGTTTAAACCCACCAGAGAGAAAGGCCTGGTGACGTACTTCTTGCCTCCATAAAGATTAGAGCCAAGAAAACCCTGTGGAGCAAATAGCTTCCTTATCACATGAGGTTGCCACAAGTTTGAGAGCAATTCAGCAGCCACTATCTATAGGCTTGCTACTCTGAAAATACATTCTTCTCAACTGTGAGTTCCTTGACTGCAGGAAATATTTGAGGGAACTTTGCAACTTCAACAGTGCCTAGAACACAATGCAGCTAACCACTTTTGACAAGAAAAAAAAAAAAGAAAGGATAAATGATAAGCTGCATCTGTTTCTTGTCTACTTCCTCTCTTCCACAGTACTGTTTTTGTGTACCGCAGAGTTAGAACCAACCCATAACTGACCCTCCAGTGCATTCTCAGAGGCAGTTCATCACATAGGAGATTGCCCATCTTTCTCCCACGGAGAAGTACCCATAGTACTAGCTGGTCTTACTAAAAGAAAGTTGCACTTAGGTACCTTGAAGTAGATTCCAACTCATAGCAACCCAGTGTGACAGAGCAGAGTGGTCCCATGCAAAGTATCAGAGAATGTCTATCTGTGTTTCATTGATTATGCAAAGACATTTGACTGTGTGGATCACAAAATGGTGGCTAACCATGAGGAAACTGAGAATCCCAGAACTTGATTGTGCTCATGCAAAGCCTATGCTTGGACCAAGAAGCAGTCATCAGAACATAATAAGGAAACACTGCACGGGTCAAAATCAGAAAAAGAGTGTGTCAGGTAAGCATCTTGTCTCTATACCTTTTCAGTCTTCTATGTGCAGAACAGATAATGCAAGAGGCTGGGCTTTATGAGGAGGAAGGTGGCATCAGGATTGGAGGAACACTCATCAACAGTATGTGCTATGCACGTAGTACAACCTTGCTTGGCAAAACTGAAGAGGATCTCAAGTGTTTGCTGCAAAAGGTCAAAGACTGAAATTTTCAATATGAATTGAAGCTCAGCATCAAAAAGACAAAGATTTCTATGTTACTACATCCTCTCCAACATTTATTATTTGCTGTCCTGTTAAATTTAGCGACTGCTACTGGAGTGAGATGGTATCTCATAGTCGGTTTGATTTGCATCTCTCTTAACACATTGCCGCAAATGACGTCAAATTTGTTTCTAAGCATGGCCGCCAATTTAAAGTGTGCAACAATGTATTAAGTCTGTTGGCCATTTCAAAATCTTCTTCTGTAAACGTTATTTCCATGTCTTTTGCCCATTTTTTAAATGGTTTAGCAGACTTTTTCTTGTGAGGCCCAGGACTATTCTATAAACTGTCATTATGAGACTCTTGTCTGAGATGGTATTGCCAAATGTTGGTTCCCAGTCAGTAGGTTTTCTTTTCACCCTGTTGGGAAAAGTTTTTGAAATGGACAGGATTTAATCTTTAGAAGGTTCTATTCATCAATTTTATCCTCTTCGGATAATACATTTCAGGCTGTATTTGGAAGTCTCTTTATATTGTAGACTAAGGCTTCTCAGCTTGATTATGGTTTGTCTCTTATGAACATTAAGGTTTGGGGCTTTACTCCCAAGTCTCTTATTCATCTTGAGTTGATTTTTGTGCAAGGTGTGAGATGTAGATCCTATTTCAACTTTCTTCAGGTAGCAGACCAGTTTAGTCAGCACCATTTAGGAACTCTATTACATTGTTGGTGGGGTTGTACAATGGTACAACCACTTTTTTTTTAATTGAGATTTAATGAAAGTTTATAGAGAATATGGATTTCCATTCATTCATTGTTGGACATTAACTTCCCTACCCATCCCTCTTCCAGTAAGTTGGCCAAGTGGTTGTTCTCCAGATTTCTTGGCACAACTTGGTGAGCAC
>NW_006399849.1:2561333-2586286 GCF_000299155.1 Elephantulus edwardii | reverse complement strand
TGAGGCTCCATCTAACATACTTTGAACATGTTGTAAGGAGGGACCGGTCCTTGAAGAGGGAAATCATGCTTGGGAGGGTGGAGGGACAGCGCAGGAGGGGAAGGGCCTCTATGAGGTGGATTGATTCAGTGACTGGGGTAATCCGGATGGGTTTATCTGAGATGGTACGATTGGCACAGGACAGAACAGAGTTTAGGGCTGTTGTACATAGGGTCGCTATGAGTTGCAAGTGACTTGACGACACATAACAACAACAACAACCCACTCCTCGCCCACAGTTCACTTTTCTCTTTGAAAAGAAAAAAAAATTCGTTGTTATACAATTTCCCCCCTTTCCCAGACCCTTAACTATGTAGCTATTATTCTGCACTCTTGTCATGAAAATAATACCTAATCATATATTTCTTTTTTTAAATTTATTACTCATTTCAATGAAAATTTACAGAGACTTTGAATTTCCATTTATTCATTATTGCACTTTTCTCCCCTCCCAGCCCTCCCCTCTAATACATACCCTCTTGGAAAAGTAAAAGAAAAATTCTTTCATTGTTTTACAAACCCCCCCCACCCCAGGTCCACTCCACTATATGCAGCCTTCACTCTGGTCTCCTGTAATGACAAAAATGCCTAATCACTAATCTAAATCAAGTAAACTAAAACTGTTAACTATCTCAATCTCTTCACCATCCATACTGATGCTGCCAATTGGCCCAGTGGTGAGAATCCTTGTCTTCTTGAGGTTGAGCTTCAATCCAGATTGAAGGCTGCAGTCCTTGACTTTCTGCAGCAAGCACTTTAGGTCCTCCTCAGTTTCAGCATGCAGGGTTGTGTCGTCTGAATGACACAGGTTGTTGATGACTCTTCCACCAATCCTGATGCCACATTCCTCCTCGTACAGCCCAACGTCTCAGATGATCTGTTCTGCATACAGATTGAAAAGGTATGGAGACAAAATACATCCCTGGTGGACCTCTTTCTTGATTTTGAACCGTGTAGTGTCTCCCTGCTCTGTTCTGACGACTGCCTCTTGGTCCAAGTATAGGTTTCACAGAAGCACAATCAAATGTTCTGGGATTCCCATTCTTCTCAGAGTCAGCCACAGCTTGTTGTGATACATACCATCAAAAGCCTTTGCATAGTCAGTGAAGCACAGATAGACATTCCTCTGGTATTCTCTGCTTTCTGCCAAGATCCATCTAATATTAGCTATAATATCCCTAGTACCACAACCTCTTCTAAATCCAGCCTGAACATCTAGCAATTCTCTGTTAACATATTGCTCCAATTGTGTTTGGATAATTTTCAGCAGAATTTTGCTTGTGGGGCTCTAATCAATGTCCCTGGAAAATCTGACGTGTGTCTTTCTAAATTACTGAGGAGCAATGATATAATTTTGAAGGCTAAGATGTCCCTGATTCAAGCTGTGGACTTTTCAGTTATTTGCTATGCACTTCAAAGCCAGACAGTGAATAAGGATGCCAAAAGAAGACTTGATGCCTTTGAGCTATGGTGTTGGAGAAAAGTACCAGATATCTCGTGGACTGCCAATAGAACAAGCAGATATGCACAGAAAAAGTATAAGCAGAGTACTCCTTGGAGGGAAGGATGACTTATGAAGCTTCATCTCATATACTTTGGCATGTTGCTAGGAAAAAGGTAACCCTTGGAAATGGATATCATACTTGGAAAGGTGGAGTCAGAGAAAGAGAGGAAGACTAGTAGCAAGATGAAATGACACAGTGACTGCAGCAATGGGTTTGAGAATATCAGAGATTGTGAGGATGGCTAGAACAGGGTTCAGATATATTGTCCGTAGAGTTGCAATGAGCTGTATTTGACTCCATGGCACCTAACAGCTACAACAATCTTTATTGAAGCAGATCACCAGGCCTTTCTTATATGCCACTGAGTAGATTCAAATCCCTCAACTTAGCAGTTTTTAGCTAAGCACCTAACCCTTGTATGCTTCCAGGACTAAAGGGGTGATTTTTTAGGAAGGAAATTAAAAAGTGTGACTAAGTAAGACAAAGAAGATTATGACTTCTCACCTAGCTCAGCACCAAACGTGATGGAGACATCACTGTTCATCTGCCTGCTACTGTTTCCCTCTTAGAATAAGTAGAGGTTAGGACTACTTCACTTCCCTTGCCTGCCTGCCTGCTCTGTGCAGAAATTACCCTCTTGTGAGTATCTCTCTGCCGGCAGATTACAAGTTCAAAAAGACTCACCTCATTGCTGACCTGAATAGAATTGCTGCGGCCGATAAGGTGAGGCTGCTATGGTGTTTATAGCTAGAAGCTGGTTAGAAAAGGGCTGGGAGCTGCCTCTCCTCCCCCAGCCTCCCTGCACACACAATCTGGTGGATTATTGACAATGCTGAATGATGTGGATGGCATTTATTAGTTTTCAATAGCTGCTATAAAATGAACTTCATGCCATCTGCAAAATTAGGATTCAGAAGCAGCCCTGGATATTAAAATATTGTGGTAGCTTCTGCTATTATATAAGATTTTACATTTTATAAGCTCCCTGTGGGACCAGAGAGTAAATTAAGACACATATTTAGAGGGCAGTAAATAAACTTTGGAAAGCAGCAGTACAATTAATGAATGGACAGAAAATTGCATAGGGGAAAAGAACTAGTTTTTCTAGATGGAGAGTCAGAAGCTAAGTGGGGTTTAAACATTCTCCTGTCACTATCATTAAGACATTAATAATAAAAATAATATACTGGAATTCATAAGAAACATTCTTAGCAAAAAGGAATAAACAACTCTGTGTAACAGAGAGACTGAACCAATGATATATTCCCTCTCCTCTATCATCTTACTATGGAACTTGTCTAATTATTAAAAATCATCCTGAAATATTATTTCCAGCAAAGTAAACATTTTGATCAAAATAATTCCACAGAACGCATTCTGAGACTTTATTGTAATGTCATCTAATGTTCTAGCTAATCACACAACAGTGTCACTTTCTCTTTATCCTTCATGCACACAGTATGACTAAAAGATGCACATTTTGGAAGCGTCTAGGGAGCTCTCATGGCTTAGGGGTGAGAAACTGTGCTGCCAATGCAAAGGTACACTGTTCAAATTCACCAGCTGCTCCACAGGAGAAAGATGGGCAATCAACTTCCATATGATTTACTCCCTCTGAATAACCACTAGAGGATCAGGGATGGATTGGTTTCAACTCAAAGCTACATAGCAACTAACAACAACTCAATGAATCTGGGAGATGCACTTAGAAAGAGGAAAAGGAGTCTAAGAGAAACTGGATATTGTCACGTTGTTGTTGTAATCCTTCACAACCACTCAGACTCCCAGGCTCTTCTCCTTTCATCAATCCAGTGTCCACTTTGGGACAGTAGCCCCTCTAGTATGGCCTTTTAAAAGCTACTTGTACTAAATGACAATTGGAGTTGGAGAAGCCATTCCCTGAAGTATCACTGGAAACCTAATAGCACTGAAACCTCATCCAGAGATAGAAAAGATCGTGGCCTACTTCATTCTATGAGAACAATAACAACAACAACAACAAAACAATAATAATCATGGTAATAGCTCACATTCTCCTTGATACCTTTCGTTCAATAACTTCACGCTATCTGTACGTGAGTAATTAAGAAAACACTCCTGTGGTAAGTTACTAATTTAAGCTGCATTTTAAAGAGAGACAGAAAGAGGTTTAATGATTTTCCCCAGAGGAGACCAAAGCAGGTAGCATCGGATATGCAGTGATTTGTGGCATGAAATCTCTCATGTTCATATCTAATCCCCAATATTGGGCTCACAAAATTGCTTCAGCGTGAGAGTTGGTCTTTAGTCTCTTGGGTGGTGTTGCCGCGTTCTATTCAAGAGCTGCCTGGTTCAGCTGTGGAGGCAGCTGCATTTCATAGCTGTCGGTGAATATTTCTGTGCTCTCTTTTCATCACATGATGTATATCATTCCCCTCGCTGGCATTTCCAATCACCAAGAACAGCAGAACCAGGGAATGAATTGGAGCACTGTAATTTCCCCCTCTCAGTGATCTGGGGGAAGGGCAGGAGGAGATGGGGAGGCGGAAGGGGAAGGTAGAATGTTTCAAATCTCCCAACTCCAACACGTTTCTGCCTCTTTTGCTTCAAAACTCTTTATTCAAGCTCTCTAGTTCATCTCTGCACTCCAGCTGCCTCCTGCCAAATCCTTCAACAAGCCCAAACCACTTCCCCCCTCAGAAAGCAGGAGTCGCAAAGCAAGAGAGCGCCTTCTAACCTCCATGGTGTGGTCAGAGTACAGGGTACAAGGATCCTGTAGCTTTGCTCTCAGTTTTCCTGTTCTGTCCAGGAACTCTGTTGGCTGTTTGTCAGACTGAAGTGTTGGATGGGAATAGAAAATGACCTTCATTTGATGTTAGTGGTAGGATTCTTTGATGACGGTAGTCGTTATTTGCAGTTATCCTTTTAATGCTGGAAAGCTGTGAGTTTTGTGGCTCTAGTTGTTACTGGAAGGTACATCATTAAATTTCTATCTTATTCTCAGCCTTACCCCCACCCCGATGCCAGCCTCATTCTACAACAGTGGCACCATATAGCATTTGTCCCTTTGCGACTGAGATACCTCACTCAGCATAAACTGGATGAAATATGTTTACGGCATTGAAGTCTATGGGGGAGAGAGCAGTTTAAAAGTATTATATTTTAGGGCATTATGTTTATCGTAGGAGTACGCAATGAGGGTTGCAGAGTGGATTATATTTGGGGTTGGGGGTGGGATTGGGGGAGGTGCGGGGGTGATTGTGTACCAATGAGGGAGTTTTTCTTTTGCTTTTCAGGGAGAGGAGCAAAAGGGGGGGGAGGGTTGGTGAGGTGAGGTGGGTGGGGAGAAGGGTGCAACAATGAATGAATGGAATTCCAAAATCTCTGTAGATGTTCATTGAAATGAAAAATAAATAAATTAAAATATTAAAAAAATTCTATCTTATTCGTAGGAAATTTAAACTGATGGCCTAAAAAAGACAATTAACAAGACTGCATTTAAAGGCATTTTTCACTCCAAGGCCAATTGAGAACTTGGAGAATTGGGTGAAGGGATAAAATCTCTCTGTGAAATAGAAGTTGGAGACGAAGGTTAAAATTTATAGTTGCTATTAAAATGGTTGCTGGAGTTCCTGGAGGTAACTATGAGTTGTGTTTTTAAATAACTTCAATAATTATAGCAGTAATTAGCACAGGTAGGTACACACGAACGTCTAACATGCAAGTAGATAAATAAACTGGCAACGATCTCATGAAAGCATTCTGCAAATATAAACTGCTATATAAATGCTAATTAATTACATAAGTAGGCACCCAGGTTGAGATACTTATTCACATTACTGCAAAGATAAACAAGAAAATGGGTTTCCCCCCTGCCTGCCATCTTCAGCCTTGTACAGCAATAAACAAACTATCAAGGTAGGTGCGGACTCCTCCGGCCTGCTTCTGTCCAATGAGGTAACCACCAGCCCGCGTGTACATGGATCACTTGAAATGTGTCTCAAGCCAAATGAGATCTGCTGTAAGTGTAAAAGATGCAGCAGTTCAAATACTTGGTGGGGGGGGGGGAAAGAATACAAAATCTCTCACTGATAATTTCGCTGAAGTTATTTTCTTTTAAATTAGTTTGCCTACAAAAGTCATTTACATTGTGTTTCATTTATATATATTGTGTTTCACACATCCTTATATTCAAATTGTGTTTCATAGTGTCATTCCCATTCATTGTATTTTATAAAATTAGTCACCATTGATAGATGGCTATCACTACCCCACCTTTTCAGATCTCCACTGGATTTTTCCTAATTCCTTCAACTCCTCCCTCTCACTGATAATTTTGATATTGATTGCAAATGAGAAATTTAGAAAGGGACGTCTGGAGGTGTAGACGGTAGGAAACTGGACCGCCAACCAGAAGGTCTCAGGTGCATCATTGGCTCCATGGAAGAAAGATGGTCAATCCACTCTGTTGTGGTTTATAACCTTAGAAAACCGGCTACAGAGTTAGCTATGAATCAGTTCTGAGTTGATGGCAATGAGTGATTTGGTTAAATAAATTGTATAATTGACTTGAATTATTGCTTTGTTCTGCTTTTACCTTTTCAGTGCTGTCATTGTTAGGTGCCAACAGGTTGACCACATGCATAACGACCCTATGAACAATAGATCTGGAACCTTGTCCTATCCTGCACCGTTCTCATGATCTCTGTCCTGCTCAATCTCGTTGTGGTAGTTACTGTGTCAATACACCTCACAGAGGGTCTTCCTTTCTTTAGCTGATCTTCTACCTTTCCCAGAACAATATCTCTCTCCAAGGACTGGTTCCTCCTGAAAGTATACCCAAAGTAAGTGAAATGAAGTTTCACCATCCTTGCCTCTAAGCAGTAGGCTGCTTGCACTTCATTTAAGACAGATTTGTTTGTTCCTTTGGCAGGCCATGTTATAATGAATACTCTTTACCACAGATTCAAAGATTCTTCTTTTGTCATCCTTATTCACTGTTCAATTTTTAGATGCATAGAAAGCAATTGAAAAGACTATGGCATGGATCAAGCGCACCTTAGTTTTTAAACTGGCATCCTTACTCTTCAGAACTTTAGAGAGGTCCTGGACAGCACATTACTCCAATATTAGCGTGTGGCTTGCATTTGTGACTTGAGAAAAGTTTTTATTGGACAGTACTGCTCTGGATTATTGACATTAGAGACAGGAGAAGTAGTTATCCCTGGGACTCTGTAGGCTGTGATGTCTGTTGTTGCAACATTCCGTACAGTGAACTAAAAGGCACACTACACGAAAACCACTTTTCCATGCTATAGAAGATTGTGGTAAACCTACTAGACAAGTCTCTATACATTTTCAATCTATACACAGAACAGATCCTTTTGGATGCTGGGCTTTATGAGGAGGATTGTGGCATCAGGATTAGAGGAAGACTCATCAACAACCTGTATTGTGCAGATGACACAACCTTGTTTGCTGAAACTAAGGAGGACCTGAAGTGCTTGCTGCAGATTGTCAAGGACTGTAGTCCTTGATATGTCTTGAAGTTTAGCATATAGAAAACAAAGATTCTCACCACTGGGCAATGGGCAACACCATGATGGATATAGAAGAGAGTTGAGATTGTTAACAATTTCAGCTTACTTGACTCCACAATCAACACTCTTGGCATCAGCAGTCAGGAAATCAAAAGATGAATTGCAGTCGGAAAATCTGCTGTCAGGGACCTCTCCAGACTACTGAGAAGAAACTATGTCAGTCTAGAGACTAAAGTACACCAGATCCAGGCCATGATCTTCACAATTATTTATTATTCATCAGAGACCTGGACAATGAATGATTAAGGGTGACAGAAGAAGAATTGATGTTTTTTAGTTGTGGTGCTGCAGAAGAGTCTTGCACATACTACGGACCACCAAGAAAACAAGTAATTCTGTCTTGAAGACTGTGAAGCCAAGTTTCTTCTATAAGGCTATGATTTTGAAGATCCAATTAATATAATTTCGGCACATGGCCAGGAGGGACCAGACCTTGGAGAAGGACATCATTTTTGAAGGGCGAAGGCATAGTACAGAAGATGAAGAACACAGATGAGATGAATTGGTACAGTAACTAGGGCCATGGGGGTAGGTGTATCGAAGTCAGTAAGACTGGCTTAGAATAGGATAGGGTTCAGAGCTGCTATACATAGGGTGTCTATGGGTTGCAGGTGACTCGATGGCACTTAACAACAATAGCTACACAGGTTACTGTCATAAGTGGCTTAGTGCATAATTTATTAGGTGACAAGTCCAATAGCTTGATAAAATAGAAAGATAGTTTCCTATCATAAAGAATTATCATATTTAAAAGCCAATGGAGAATGGTGAGTCATAATCAGCTTGACAGAGGTTGGTTTATAGCTTAAGGCAAGTTGAGGTGTCCCTAACTGGGACAAAACATTAATCAGTCAACTATTAACTAAAACTTAGGCTCTTTGAAAGAAATCACACTCGTTCATTGCCTTTGAATGTGAACTGACTCATCGATGACTCTCTGCTGGGTTTCCAAGGCTGCAAAAAGATTGCATGGGAGGAAATTGCCCATTTTTCTCCCTCAGAGATTCTCCCTCAGGACCACTAGGAAGAGGTGGCCTGTGGGTTATCAGTGCAATTTCCAAGGACGAGGCCACTGCAGGCCCTTTCTTGAAAGAAAAGGCCTGGCAGTTTACTTCAGTTTACAGCCTTGAAAACCCCATGGAGCAGTTCTTCCCTGAACAGGTAAGGTTGCTGTGAGTTCAAATCAACTTAACAGCAACTAGTTTGGTTTTTCAAGCTTATGGTGGGTTGGGATATGTGAGCTGCTTATCTAAAATACTGAAAAAAAGGGGAAGAGAGAAACAAACTACAGATTATCATGCTCTCTTTTTGATAGGCGCTTGCCTGGCTGCAGGCCTTCTAGTTAATTATGCATGAGGAGATACAAGGTTGAATAGACATGAGGGAAACTGACTTGAAAGTGGAAGATGAAAATATTTATTAAGTGTAACTATACAGTAGTTTGCTTTTGATGTCTTCATGCACAGGGCTTACTTAGTAATGCAGATGTGTGTTATAAATCATATAGAGTTGTATAGTGTTTAATTGTTGATAAATATTGATAATTGTGAATTCTGGGATGTGGTGCAGTAGTCCTGTATTGGTGGATTATTTAAAACATGTACTCTAATTTGCATGACATTTGCATAAATTTGCGTTCCAGGTTCAGAAGGCTGTAACTCCAAATATGCACAATTGAATTAGATGAAATTAATTAGTACAACACCTTACAACTGTGTAAAAATCTAATATTCTAAGATTAATGCTCTTGAATAATATAATATTTTTAAACCATAGACTCTCCTTCTAGCTGAGAAACTTTGAACATATAACCTGCATGAATCAGGTACATACACACCCTCTTTTTGACCTCACAAGCCCTGCAGACTCTTGCTACCCATTTGCTTCCCCTTTTTTAGAGATGCCTATCATTTGAAGGACCTCAATGCTCATTTAATCCAATCTCACCCTGGTCTCATCTATTAATAAGAGAAGTACGACTAAGAAAGGAAACTAACTTGCTCAAGACCGATAGAAGCTGACCCAAGACTACTAAGGGTTCCTAGCCAGGCCTGCTTCTAACAATGGCTGTTGTTGTTGGTTCTTACCCAGAGCTGAACCCCTAGAGAATTGTCAGAGGCAGCAAATTCCATGGTGGGGGGTGTGCTCACTTTTCTCTCATGCATGGTGGATTTGAATCATGTGCCTTTGGGTTGGCAGCATAACTCCTTACCACTGGGCCACTAGAGCTCTCTTCCTAGCTGTGGAGCAAACACTAAATGCGAACCCAAAGGTGGGGCCTCTCTAGTGGTTTGAATCTATCAGCAGTTCATGAGAGACAGATGAGCAATCTCCTGTGTGATTTATAAAGTCAGAAGTTCAGCTATTAGTGGGCAATGAATCTGAGTTTGTTTTGTTTTATTTTTTATTTTCTTCTTTATTAATAACATGTTAGTAACAAACACAGCAAGCCAAGTACAAGGATAGAATTCTTTAATTTCTCTGTGTCCTGTTCTAAAAAGTGGCAACTAGGGAAGAATCAGCTCTTGGTCCCCAGCCACCACCGTTTTACATGCTTTTAAGATCTCGGTCTCCATCCTGCATCTGTGTAGATGGATTCTTATAAGACTAGTGATGCTCACTTTTCTACGACCTCTCCATATGTGTTGTAAACCAGGCCTCTAGAGAATAGACACAGTTAGGAGATCCATGAACATCTAAGTACTGTGGGGTTAGACTCATTTGAGCAGAGAACTTGAGGCCTCTGAGTACCCAGAGCAAGAACCAGTAGAGAGGCTTGATGTCCAGAGGGGCACATGCTGTTAATCCTGCACATTCCTCATCTAGTGGCTAGAGAAAGATCCAGAAGATTGTTCAATGGATTCTCAAGCCAGCTCCTTCAAAGCACAGCCAAGCAGGAATCGCCCCTGCCACAATTTAAGGAGAGTTCTCTTGTCTTGACTTGCAGACCAGTTGTTCTTTCCAGATTCTCCCTCCTGCAAAATTTCACATACAGATAATCTTACCTTCTCCAGATGATAATTATTATTATTATTGATCAGAAAGATCCCTTAGGTGTCTGAAAATAGCCAAATGAGTTGACATTTTCATTTCTTTGGTGTATTCAGCCTTTCTGCCCACATCATCTTCTCTTTCACCTTACATACACGCGCACACACACACACACACACACACACACACACACACACACACACACACCCGGGCAACTCTGTAAATGGAGTCAGGAATCCTCTTCTAGGCATATTAATCACTCTCTTTCCCATCGCATGCTTGTTTGTTTATTTGTTTTAAAACATTAGAACTATATTGATTTGCATGTTGTTTTAATAAATTTGCATAGTGCATTCAGGAAGTGCTCTCTCTTCAAGTCCCCCACTGCAGTGGAAATGGGGCCTTGGTGTCCCTGTGTGCCTAAGGTATACAAAGGAATCTTTATGTCCACCAGCATTTATTACAATGACCCTTTTAAATGCTACAGAATATTGAAGAATTTTGTTTAATTTAACATACCAGTGTGAGACCTTTTTACAAAGCAACCCCTTTATCATTGTATCATTGGGTGTCTTGTAAGCATGAGAGCCGGTGACCGAGGAAGGCTGCAGAATGTCCTTCTCTGCGAGGGATGGTTTTAAATGACCCATCTGGGACAGTCTCTAGACAGCCTCTCAGGACTTCTCAGGCCTCAGAGGCTCTGAGATCCCACTCTGGTGGTTTCCACAGCAGAACTCCCACGGTAATGGTGCCAGCAGTGCCGGGACCCCTGCCCATCTGGCTTGGCTCAGGCCTTTTTCTGTCCACAGTGAAGCTCAGAGAACTGTGTGAACTGTTTATAAGCCTGTTTAGGTCTCATTTTTTTGAGCAATGGTTTTTCTGTGTATGACCAGCTGATCCTAATCATTCAAAAGAGGGAAGGAAAGATTTTTTCCAGCCCTAGACGTGAATGGGCTATTAAGATTCTTGTTAAAATTAAATTATCTGTGTCATCGTAGTCTTTATCTTCGTTACCTAGTACTGCTATAAGAGAAATAGCACAAGTGGGTAGCGTTAACAGGCTTATTTTCTCACAGTTGGGAGATGAGAAGTCTAGGCTCAGAGTGCCAGCTGTAGGAAAAGGCTTTCTCTTCAATCTGGGGGAAGAATATGGTGTCTTTTGAGATACTCTGTTCCTCAGAGATCTTCATGTGACTTAACATCTACCTTTTTCAGCTCTGCCTGCCAAGTCTGCTCATTTTATATCTCAAAAGATATATACTCATATTGCCAGAGATTTGAAGCATTTCTTCATGTGTCTGTTTGCCATTTGAATACCTTCCTCTGTGAAAAGTCTTTCCATGTCTTTTGCCCATTTTGTAATTGGGTTATCAGTCTTTTTCATTGGAGGCCCAGGAGTATTCTGTAAACTTTCGTTATGAGACTCTTGTCTGAGATGATATTACCAAAAGTTTGTTCCTGATCTCACTCCAGTAACCATGGCAAAGTTTAACAGAACAGCAAGTAATAAATGTTGGAGAGGATGTGGAGAGATAGGAATTCTTTTTTTAAAAAAATAATTTTAATTAAATTTTACAGAGACTTTGGATTTCCATTCATTCTTTTTTGCACTTTTCTCCCTGCCCACTCCCCCCATTTGCTCTTCTCTTTGAAAAGAAAAAGAAAAAAGTTTTTCATTGTTATACAATCTCTCCCCCCAAGTCTACTCCACTATACAGCCTTCATTCTGGATTCCTGTCATGACAATAATACATAATCCTTATCCCTTTTAAACAGTTCTCTCCCTCATCTGTTTCAACACAGTATACATTATTTATCCCCTGTATCTCAGTCTCGCCTAAACCCCGATGTCAGTCCTGTTTTACAACAGTGGCATTATTTGCCCTTTTGTGTCTGAGATATTTCACTCAGTATACTATCCTCTAGGATCACCCATGTTGTATAATATTTTATGAGTTCCTTGTTTTTCAATGCAGCATAGTATTCCATTGTGTGAATATACTGGAGCTTCTCTATCCATTCGTTTGTTGATGGGCACTTGGGTTGTTTCCAACTCTTTGCTATTGTGAACAAAGCAGCAAGAAACATGGGTGTGCATATATCTGTTTGGGTGGCATTTCTGGTTTCTTTAGGGTATATTCCCAGTCAAATGGAATTTCTATTTGCAGCTTTTTGAGAAAGTGTCATACAGCCTTCCATAGTGGTTGCACCAATTTACACTCTCTTATGTATTGTGGGTAGGACTGTATAATGATACAACCACTCTGTAAGGAAGTCTGGCATTTCATCAAAAAGCTGAACATAGAAATTCCATATAACCCAGCTATTCCACTGCTTGGAATATACCTTGAGAAAATGAGAACTGAGGTACAGACTTGTACACCAGTGTTCATAGCAGTGCTATTCACCTCCACAAGAACATGGAAACAGCCCAGATGCCCAATCACAATCAAATAGATTGAGAAATTATGGTAAATTCATACAGTGGAATACCATGCAACATGCAGGAGCAATGCTTTTGTAAATTATTACCTAACTTTGGAGGGACTGGAAAGAATTATGCTGAGTGAACTAACTCAGTCCCACAAGGACAAATATTTTGTAAAACCTTATTATAGAATGAGTGTGAGGATCCAAGGAGGGGATGGAAGCAGAAGGATGAGGATGTGAAAGGGGGGATTAATCATGGGGTTGTACAATTTGATGGGTTGGGGAGTGAGGGAAAATTGGAAGAATCTGGTCTGAAAAACAATGTATTTAAATTTTGTAAATAAATTAGTATACAATAAAAAAAATTTAAGAAAGAGAGATACTCAAAACACACCTGATATTCACACTGCCTTTTAAGTTTACAAGTAAAACCCATTCCCAAATGAGATTGTAGCTCATTTTCCTCACTTAAGAATAAACAAGAAAATCACCATTTAGTTAGAACTGATTCATAGCTGGCCCTTCACTGAGTGACCCAAGCTATATCTTACTGGAAGGGATTGTCCATCTTTTTCCCAGGGATCACAGGTAGACTCAAACCACAAGAGAGCTGTGACCGTTGGGTCAGCCGCACAATGCTCTACTGATCTGATCGTGCTGTCAGAGCTCCCCTACCAGGTTAAGGAGTTAGAATTTACAACACAAGAAGGACACAATTCAATCTGTAATGAATGGCCTGGCTTCTCACCTAATAACTCAGCCTTCTATTCCTCTAACCTAGTGACTCAAGTATACTACCATTGAGTTGATTCTTACCGTTGCCCATCATTGGATTTTGGAGGCTGTAAACCATCAGAGAATGAGAGGAGGGCCTTGACTTTCTGGTCCAGGGAAGTGGCTGGTGGATTTAAACTATTAACTTTTTGGTTAGCATCCAATGCATACTGCACTGTGCCACCAGGGCTTCTTCTAAAATAATATTGTTGTATGATCTGCAATCAGAATCAACTTATACCTCACCCTCCAGTGGGTTTTCAGAGGCTGAAAATCATACAGGAAAAACGTTCCCATCTTTCTTCTACAGAGCAGCTGGTGGATTTGAAATATGTGCTTTTGTGTTGGCAGCACAATTCCTTGTCACTGGGCCACCACAGCTCACTTCAGACCTAATAAGTCATGCAGTTTCCTTTACTAAGTTCAACACTAGTTCTCTAGCTACTCTACAGGAATGACCAAGAAAGGAAATAGAAATCTTGAGGACAGCCAGCTGGCCAACTGACTGGAGAAACACGTCAACAAAGAACTGCCAGATGTGCAGGCTGTATTTAGAAGAGTTCGTGGCACTAGGGATATTATAGCTGATGTTAGGTGGATCTTGGCAGAAAACAAGAGTGTACCAGAGGAATGTCTGTCTGTGCTTCGATTGTTTGTATCACAACAAGCTATGGCTGACTCTCAGAAGAATGGGAATCCCAGAATACTTGATCGTGTTTATGTGAAACCTTTACTTGGACAAAGAGGCAGTCATCAGAATAGAGCAAGGAGATACTGAATGGTTCAAAATTGGGAAGAACATCTGCCAGGAATGTATTCTGTCTCCATACCTTTTCAATCTGTATGCGGAAGAGATCATCCAGGACACTGGGTTATAAGAGGAGGAACGTGGCATCAGAATTGGTGAAAGAGTCATCAACAACCTGCATTATGCAGACGACACAACCCTGCTTGCTGAAACTGAGGAGGACCTGAAGTGCTTACTGCAGAAGGTCAAGGACTGTAGTCTTCAATACGGATTAAGCTCAACAGCAAGAAAACAAAGATTCTCACCACTAGGCCAACTGGCAACATCAGTATGGATGGTGAAGAGATTGAGATAGTTAACAGTTTTAGTTTGTTTCACTCCACAGTCAACACTCTTGGTACCAGCAGCCAGGAAATAAAGAGATTAATAGCATGGGGAAGGTCAGCTGTCAGGGACTTCTCCACCGTACTGAAGAGCAATGAGGCTGGAGACTAAGGTGCGCCTGATCCAGGCTATAGTCTTTGCAATTATGTGCTATGCATTGGAGAGTTGGACAGTGAATAGGGTTGATAGAAAGAGAATTGATGCCTTTGAGCTGTAGTGCTGGAGAAGAGTGTTGATTATACCATGGACTGCTAGGAGAATAAACTGGTTTGTCCTGGAGAGGGTAAACCCTGGCTGCTCCTTTGAATCAAGGATTCTGAAGCTTCGTCTGGCATACTTTGGGCATGTTGCAAGGAGAAAATATCCTTGGAGAGGGACATCATGTTTGGGAGAGTGGAGAGACAGCACAGGAAAGGAAGACCCTTGATGAGATGGGTCGATTCAGTGATCTAAGTGGTGGGAGTAGGTGTGTCAGAGACAGTGATATTGGCACAGGATAGAGCAGGATTTAGGGCTTTTGTACATAGGATCGCTATGAGTCGCAAGTGACTCGATCACACATAACAACACAATAACAACCACCTAAGAAATATGAAAAAGACATTAAAAAGGAAAGAAAGATGTAGATAATGACCTCCCAGGCTATTGTTCTTCAAAGTTATTATCACTATGTGAGAGTTATGAATCATAGGTTGCTATCCTGAAGGAGAGATCTCAGGCCCTGAACTCAGGAAGATCTGGCAAATGCAGACCTTGAACTCAGACAGGCTTTGCTCAGTATTACTATGTTCTTGATTAATTTACTTAACCTTTCAACTCATATTACAGATCTCTAAAACTAGAAATACTGGTAACACTGTAGCATCTCTGCTTATTACACACAGTAATAGAAAAGAAAAACCTTGCGGTAGTGTAGTCAGTTCTGGTTCATGATCTGTAGGGCAGAACAAAATTTCCTCGTAAGATACATAAGGCTATAATTTTTGTAGGTTGTTCGGGTGGTTTGTCAGGGACCTCTCTAGACTGCTAAAGAGCAATGATTTCCGTTTAGAGACTAAGGTGTACCTGGTCCAGGCCATGGTCTTTTTAATGGCTTGCTATGCATCAGAGATCTGGACAATGACTAATGATGACAGAAGAAGAGTCAATGACTTTGAGTTGTGGCACTAGAGAAGAGTACTGAAGACACCATGGACTGCTAATAGAACAAATAGGTCTGTCCTAAAAAAAAAATAAAACCTTTGCTTCTTTCTGGAAAGTATTGAAATTTGAAACTCTGTCTGACATACTTTGGTCATGTTGCCAGGAGGGATCAGTCCTTGGAGGAGGACATCATGCTTGGAAGGGTGAGGGACAACGCAGGAGAGGAAAACCTTAGATGAGATGGATTGACTCAGTGACTGTGGCAATGGGGTCAAGTGTCTCATACTTGCCAAGGTCTCAGACAAACTCAGGATTGAGGTCATTGTAAGTGAAGGTTAAGAATGTTTCATCATTTTTCAGGTCATTCATTTGATTTCAATCTTTGTAAATATAAGCAAATCCATGTAGAGTAATGTGTCTCAACATATCATTTTTAAATATTTAAAACAACAATTGAACTACTATTGTCAAGTCACCAAATATCTGTATATGTTTGGCCAAATTCATTGAACATTTCTCTGTGTTCATCTTATTTAGCTGTCCAATCAATCTAATCATTTCCTCTTTTTTAAAACACTCCATTATTTTGGCTTCTGCCATACTCTCTGTTTCTTCACATCAATGACTTTTTCTTTTTCTTCTCTGTTATATTTATCTCCCCTCTCAAGTTAAAATATTGTTGTTCCTCAAGGCCTCAGTCCTGCCTTTTCTTCCTTCTTTCTCCATAAATACTCTCTCCCTAAGTGATCGCCTCATTCCCAATATTTAATTCCATAAGTTTGCATGTAAGTCTCAACTTTATAGTCGCAGCTCATAGTTCTCCTGTGAGAAGATTGTCCCAATAAAACCATATTTGCAATCCAAGTGCCTATAATTTCAGATCTGCAAACCTGCCTTCTCCTTCCCACAGGCTTTCCCCACTTCCAAAGACTAACAGAAACCGTATTGCCATTCTCTTTTTTAAAATATTTTTATTGATTTTCATATAATAATGCCTTTTACAGTACATTTCATTCCTATACATTGTGTTTTACACAATCTTTCATGTACATTGTGTTTCTTATAATCATTCATATGCATTCTATTTTACATTATTTTTCATATTGTCATTCTTAATACTCCACGTCCCTAATGACCCAACACACAGTCCATTAGCAAATCCTATAAATGCAACTTAAGAAACATAGCATGAATCTGTTCATCTTTACTACCACCATTTCAGTCCAGACCACTCTCTCTCATCCAGCTCACTCCAGTGCCTCCCAGTTGATGCCTTTACTTCCACTGTTGCCCTTGTCCCTCACTCCACACAGCAGGAAAGTAAATGATAACAAAAATAGTCTACATCACCTGCTAGGGGTTTTCATTTCTTTGTTTTAAAGCAAAGATGAAGGGGAAAGGAACTAAGCCGGGAGGTGGGCCATGTTGGCAAAGTGGCGTCTTGCAGTAATTCCTTAAACTGATTTTGTATATGAATCTAAACATTTTTAGGCCCTGTTGCCTGAGAAACTGTTATAGAAACGATGTTTAAAGTTATTACGTGATATGAAAAACAACTGTTACATAACTTAGTATCAATATCTTTTTACCAGAAAAAAAAATCACATCATCATTTGACGTAAATCATATCACTCAGTTCTATCACTTAAAACGTTTTCAGAGGTGATATATGATTGAGTATTATGGCTAGCACAGGAGTCCAGAATTAAGGTTGCATAGAGAAGTGTACTCGGTGTGAGGAGGCGGGGCGGTATGGGAAAATTGTATCCCAATGAAAGAATATTTTTTTTCTTTTTCTTTTCAAAGAGAGGAGCGAACTGGTGGGGAGGGGTAGAGGGAGAAAAGTGCAACAATGAATGAATGGAAATCCAAAATCTCTGTAAATGTTTATTAAAATTAATAAAAATGAAAACAAGTTTTATGAGTTTCTATATTTTTCGACTAGTTTAATCTTCTAAGTGGTGTAGCACTGGTCTGTGCATTGCTGTACAGAGGTAACTCGTGGTTGCTGTGATGCTAAACACTGTGACACTGATGTGCCAAATGTGATAACGGTTTGCCATAGTGGACAGTGTTTGCTGGAGCTTCCTGATTAAAACAAGCTTGGAAGCAGGAATAGCATCCACTTCCAAAATGGCTTGCCTCCAGACACTCTATGAACAGTGCTCAAGTCTTCTGTTCATAGGGTTGCTATGAGTCGTCTACGACTCAAGGGCATTTAACACCTAGTTTATTTATAAAATTCTAATACAGATTTGAACAAATTCTTTCAATTTCCCTGGCTGCCCCATCCATCAAATTATACAACACAATGGTTAATCTCCCCTCCCACTGCACATCCACATCCCTCTGTTTCCAGCATCTCCCACCCCTCTTGGATCCTTATACTCATTCTACAATAACGGTTTTATAAAATATTTATCCTTGTGGGACTGAGTTAGTTCACTCAGCATAATGCTCTCCAGTCCCTCCCAAGTTAGGTAATAATTTACAAAGTTATTGCTTCTGTGTGCTGCATTCCATTGTATGACTCTCTATTTTTATGTGGGAAAAATATTGTTTATTTATCATAAACTGAGGAAGACTTGAAATGCTTGCTGTAGAAGATCAAAGATTATAATTTTCAGATTCAGGCCATGGTCTTTTCAATCACTTGCTATGCATCTGAGAGCTTCACAAATCTAAGGATGGCAGAAGATGAATTGATTCCTCTAAGCTGTGGTATTGGAAAATTTCCCATGGACTGCCAAAAGAACAGATATATATACTTTCTTGGAGAAAGTACAACCAGAGGGCTCCTTGAAGGCAAAGATGGTGAAGCACCATCTCACATACTTGGGGCAAGTTGTTAGAAGAGGCTATTCCTTGGAAAGGGATATCATGCTGGGGAAGGAGGAGCATCAGGAACAGAATGGAAGATCCTTAACGAGATGCATTGATTCAATGACTGCAGCAAAGGGCACAAGTGTGTCAGAGATGATGAGGATGGCACAGGATAGGACAGGGTTCAAATCTGTTCTTCATCAGGTCACTGTGAGTTGTACATGACTCGATGGTTTCTAACAAGAACAGCCTTGGATCCTGAGTGACTTGACTGCATGCCAGCCTCACCCTTTGCCCAGTGCTTCTTAGCTAGCGTCTTCTTTCAGTTCCTTCAAAGCACTAAGCACCTTCCTTTGAATTACGGTGTTGATAAATAACAATGAATGCATAGAAAGCCAGAAGAAGGAGCATGTCTTCCTTGGAAGCAGCATAGCCAGAATGCTCCTTAGAAGCAAGTGTGGCAAGACTTGTCTTATGTACTTTGGTCACGTTATTAGGAGAGATCAGTTTCTGGGGAAGAAAATGTTTGCCAGATGACTAGTAACAAAAATGAAGACACTCAAGAAAACAGATTGACACAGTTATTGCAACCGTGGGCTCACACCCAGTAATGATTGCAAGGGTAACAAATGCCTTGACCTCTCTTTGTTCTGTTTTACATCAGGTCACTATGAGTTGGGACAGACTTGATGGTCTCTAATGACAACAATGTATACTGAACCCTTAGCACATGACAAATCACATATAGGATGCACTTTGCATTTGTAACTTAATAAATTCTTAGAACAACACCAAGCAGTGCATTTCCATTTAAGGAAACTGAAGTGCAGAGGCTTAAACATGTCTAAGATCACACCAGACAAGCAAGGAGCAAACACAGGCTCACCGTCAAATATTCCTTTCGCCAAAGCCCGTATTTTGTTGGGAATTTTTGGTTTTATTTTTATAATTATTAAGAATTTTTTTAGGAAGTCCTTGAATTATGCAGTCCCGAGTGACTGACTCCACAATCAGTCCTGTGTTTTAACTGTCCTCCAAAACCAGCAGGTGTTTAGAAAGGAAGGGGGGGAAATCACCAATAGTTGCTGTTACAATTAGATCAATAAAGATCTTGAGTTTAAAAAAAGAATTTTTTTATTTTAACAGTGATTTTAACTAAAATTTACAGAAAAGTTAGATTTTCATTCATTCATTGTTGCACATTTTTCTCCCTTCTTCATTTCCCCCTCCCCCAGTTCACTAGGTTTTTTTTTTTAATATTTGCTCATGCTTGGACCATTAATCACCAATAAGAGTATCTATATCCTTCTTTTGCCTTCTTTTTGTTGCAATTTAGAACTAAGACCCTATTCACTCCAACTTTGGCTATTTTTCTTCCTTTTGCCAGAACCATAACAGGGATAAACAAATAAGGCTAAATTCTAAAAGAGTGCTTTGGTTTAAAGACTGTCTGTCTTGTACCTTTGGCAAGAAATTAACTGTAGAGTGTTAGTTGAAAGGAATTTCAGATATTTCTGGGTCCCTCTCCTTATTTGTTGTTGTTGTTATGTGCTGCAACTCATGGTGACCCTATGCACAACAGCCCTAAACCCAGTTCTATCCCTTACCAATCTTATTGTCTCCGACACGCCCATCCCCATTACCCCAGTGACTCATCCCCATTACCCCAGTGGCTGAATCAATCCATGTCATCAAAGGTCTTCCTCTTTTGTGCTGTCCCTCAACCCTCCCAAACATGGCGTTCCTCTCCAAGGACTGATCCTGCCTTGCCACATGTCCAAAGTATATCAGATGGAACTTCAGAATCCTTGCCTCCAAGAAGCAGCTTGGCTTCACCCTCTCCAGAATGAACTTGTTTGTTCTCCCAGCAGTACATGGTATTTTCAATACTCTTCTCCAGCACCACAGCTCAAAGGCATCAACTCTCCTATAATCTCTAGTCATTGTCCAACTCTCTGATGCATAAAAAGTAATTACAAAGACCATGGCCTGTATCAGGTACACCTTAGTCACCAGACCGACATTATTGCTCTTCGGTATTTTTGAGAGGTCTCTGCCAACAGACATATTTTTTACTAGATAAAAATTAAAGAAGTGGGTTGACTTGGCCAGGGTCACACAGAGAGGTATTCACCAAAACTCAGGTTTCCAGACTCTCAGACCGAAGTGCAGTGTCATGGAAATCATATTCTGAATATAGTATCTTTAGAAAAATGTTCCCATGTAAATATTTTATAGACAGTACAGTAAATAATATATATTTAGAAAAACAGTGTAAATATTTTATAGGCTGCAGCACAACTGTCGAGTTTGGAATTAAATCTATGGTGCAGAAGCAATGCAGCACACACATGGAATGATGCATCGCCCTGGTGCCTGGGGAGCCATCCCAAAATGGTACTTGCATTTCTGTAGAGTGGCAGAATTCACAGTTCACAAACACTGCCTTCCCACCTCTCTCATGACTGCCAGAGGAGCCGTGGACCAGGAAGAGGCTGAATGAAAAGACCATTCACGGCTTTGAAGCTACTTCAGGGAGTGACACTATGGCCCCTCTAAAGAATACAGGCTAGGAAAAAATAGAAAGTAAGACCTCTCAGACACTCTAGGATGCTACCAACCAGCTAGCCCAAAATGACCCTCTCAGCTCAATGTGAAGGTCATGGTAACATGGGACATAAAAGAATGAGACCCTGGGTTTACTCCTCATGCTAAGAATTGCTTTGAATGAATGAATATTCTGACTCAGGAAGAACATCCTTTCCCTTACTCCTCCACTGGACAGACCTCCATCCTATGTCATTCTTACTGCCTTCGACATTTCTCTGTTTTTGTGAGGGATGACAGCGGCCAGCAGGTACACACATAAGAACCGGACTACAAGAAAGAAACCAAAGCTTTATTGCCAGTAATGAATCTAGGTGCATCCTGTCCTAAAAAGATGAAATAGCCCCAACTTGATTTTTCACTTTCAAACATCTGAGACAATTTTCTCTTTGTTTCTTCACATTAGTTAATCTTTTTTACCATCAAAAGAATACTCCTGGTGTTTGTTGTTTTTCTCTGCACCTACATCCACCCTGAGCCAAGTCCCCTGACAACTCCATTAAAAATTACTGTCTCAGGCTTTGAAACAAACTGGTCCTTTCTCAGCACACATGTAACACGTGGGATCCAGCAACATATTTACCGCCCTTGCTATCAATCCCCTTCCAAACCAAGACCGTGTGGGTGGCTAGTTATAGCTCTTACACTATTCCTGAGGCCCCACCTCGTATTTTCACTCCAGGAATCAGGTTCTATCTTAATTCTCAGAGCTTACATCTCAATAAACAATCAGAATCCCATTATGTAAACTTAGGAGTTGTTGCTGTTGTTAGGTACCATCGAGTCAAATACAACCCATAGCCACCCTATGAACAACAGATCTGAATCCTTTCCTATCCTGTGCCATCCTCACACTTTCTAATATATTAGAGCTCATTGTGGTAGTCACCGTGTCAATTCACCTGGTCAAGGGTCTTCCTCTCCTTTGCTGACCCTCTGCCTTCCCGAGCATCATGTTCATCTCTAAGGAACAGCCCCTCCCATAAACACAATATATATGAGGCAAAACTATATGAGGCCAAGCTTCCCTCTAAAGAATACTCTCGATGCACTTTCTTCAAGACAAATTTGTTTGTTCTTTTGGAAGACCATAGGATGTTCAGTGCTCTTCTCCAACACCTCAGCTCAAAGGCATCAATTCCGCTTCTGTCATTTTTATTCATTGTCTAGCTCTCAGATGCATACCAAATGATCAGAAAGACCACAGCCTAAATGAGACACACCTTAGTCCTCAAACTGACTCATTACTCCTCAATAACTTGGAAAAGTCCCTAACTGCAGACTTGTCGAGTGCAATATGTCTCATGATTTCCTAACTGCTGGCACCAAGGGTGTTAATTGTGGATCCAAGTAAGATGAAATTTCATTCTTTTCTTCATCTACTATGTTGTTGCCTATTGGTCTAGTGGTAAGACTCTTTGTTTTCTTAACATTGAGATGCAATCCCCATTGAAGGTTGTATTCTTTGATCTTCTGCAACGAGTGCTTCAAGTACTCCTCAATTTCAGCAAGCAAGGTTGCATCATCTTCATAACGCAGGTTGTTGATGAGTCTTCCTCCAATCCTATGCCGCAATCCTCTAACAATTTTTGAAAAATTGGAAAAGTCTTAAGAGCTCTGAAATGTAATGTCTTCCTTTTTTACCCTCACATTATGAAATTAAAAATGATACTAAATATAGGTTATTAAATGACAAAAATGTACACATACACTGATAAAAAATTCTTGGTGGTAAAATAGTTAACTGGTAAGTTGTTAATGGAAAGTTTGATGGTTTGAACCTATCCAGAAGCTATAGAGAGGACTCTGGTAACCTAGTGGTAAAAAACTATACTGTAATCCCAGATGTGTGCAGTTTGAATCTACGAGCTGCTTTGTGGGAGAGGATGGGCAATCTCCTCTCTGCCTCTGAAAACCTGCTGGAGGGCTAGCTATGGGTCAATTCTGAATCGACGACACACAGAAACAACAACAAGAGCTATACGGGAACAATCTCTAACAATGTGATTCCCCGAAGATTGTTGTTAAGTGTTATTGAGTCAACCAGGAGTTAAGAGCCTCTATGAGCAATAGATTGGAACTTTCCTGTGTCCGGCTACCCCTTCATTTTCACCACCTTGCTCAAGTCCATTTTTCAGTCTCTGTGTCGAGAGTCCTCTTATCTTTCACTGACCTTCTAACTTTTCCAGTATGACATCTTTTTCTAAGGACTGGCCCGACCTAACACCATGCCCAAAGTATGGAGACAAAGTTTTACCATTTTTTGCCTCTAAGGGGTGCCCTGATTGCATTTCCTTCAAGATAGAATTGTTTGCTCTTTTGGCTGTCCATGAGATCCTTAATACTCTTAAGCAACACCACTATTCAAAGGCATCGACTGTTTTTAGGTCTTTTTATTCACTTTCCAACTATTAAATGCATACAAAGTACTCGCAAATATTATGACTTGAATCAAAGGCACCTTAGTCTTTAAAGTGATGTCCTTGCTCATTAGCACTTTAAAGATGTCCTTGACAGCAAGTTTTCCAAACAGAGAAAGTCTTTTCATTTCTTGACTATTATTGCCACGTGTGTTGATTGTGGATCCGAGTAAATCGAAATCCTCAACAGCTTCCACTTTTCTATTCATCTCCCATGATGTTGCATATTTGCCCAGTGGTGAGGATTTTCATTTTCTTGATGTCGTAATGTAATCTTTATTGAAGGCTGTAGTCTTGGATTTTCTGCAGTCAAGTGCTTCAAGTCTTCAAGCAAGATTGTGTCATTTGCCTAATGCAGACTTTGGATGAGTTTTCCTCCAATCCTGATGCCACATTCCTTCCCATAGAGCCATGTTTCTCCAATAATTTTTCTCAGCATACAGATTAAATAGCTGTAGAGAAAGAATGCAACCTTCTGCACTCCTCTCCTCATTTTAAATCAAGTCGTCTTTGGTTGTTCCATTTATATACCTGTTTCTTGATCTATGTATAGCATTCACATGAGCACAATTTATTGTTCTGAAATTCTTGTTCTTCTCAATGATATCTGTAATTCTTTTTTATGCTCTATCCTTTAAGTGAAATACATTTGTATGGTCAATAAAACACAACTAAACATCTTTCTGTTTCACTGATTTCAGTCAAGCTCCATCTGACATAAGCAGTGGTTGCCCTCGTTCCAGCTGGTCCTCTCTGAATCCACCTTGAATTTCTGTAAGTTTTCTGTTGATGTACAGCTTCAGCTGTTCTTCAGCAAGATTGTACTTGCAAATGAGAGTAATGACATTGTTTGATAATTTCCAATGATGTATCACCATTATTATTTTTTTTTAATGGGAACAAACATGGATCCCTTCCAGCCCCACATAGCAGTAAATGTCTTCTCAATTCCTTGATATAAGCTAGCAAACATGTCCAGGGCTGCATAAACAGAAACTATACACATGACCTCACTTGATGGACTACACAGGGAATCAAATTGACTACATCTGTGGAAAATGTCAGAGAAACTCAGTATCAGCAATCAAAACAAGGCGAAGACTGACTCTGGAGAGAGACTTTCAATTACTCCTATGCAAGTTTAAACTGAAGTTGAAAAAAAAAAAAAACAAAAAAAACAAAAAACTGAAGTTGAATAAAATAAAAACAAATCCACAAGTCCAAAATACAACCTTGGGTCTATCCCAACTGGATTTAAAACCCATCTCAATAGATTTAATATTTTGAATACTAATGACTCAAGGCCAGATGAGTTTTGGAATAACATCAAAAAGATCATCCAAAAAAAGAACACCAAGGGTCATTACAAAGACAGGAAAGAAAGACAGAAAGAAAGGCAGAAAGAAAGAAAGAAAGGCAGAAAGAAAGAAAGAAAGAAAGAAAGAAAGAAAGAAAGAAAGAAAGAAAGAAAGAAAGAAAGAAAGAAAGAAAGAAAGAAAGAAAGAAAGAA